>NC_081415.1:181586385-181701385 GCF_030272615.1 Cryptomeria japonica
ATCCCCATTTTAATCGATTGGTTGAGGAAATAATGAGAGATAGACAATATTTCTTACAAGTGATGCCGCAAAGTGGAACCAAGACCCCTCATGATTTTGACATGTCTCAAATAATTGAACATCGGCCTTTGCAACAACCTCACCTCAACATGGATCAAAGGAGGCCTAATAGTGGAGGAAATAGAGGACCACATCTTGTGCCTGAATCACCTTCATCTTTATTTCAAAAACCTAAGGTCCCCCATACACATGGTCAAGTATATGATACTCACCTTCACATACCATTATGGAAGTCTTATGCATAAAAGTATACTAAATCGCATACCAATTCTAAGGACCAACCACCAAAGCAATTGGATATCCAAAGGCATGATCAAAATTTGGACACAAGGAAAGCCCGTGTCAAATTTGGGGGCAACACACTAGAACAAACTCATGACATGCCTGTAAAGTATGGTATACATGGACAAAACAAATATTCCATTCTTTATTATGACTCTATACCAAGTGGTCCATATACGCAGCATCATTATAGACCTCCTCGATATGAACATGTGTATGATCAATATCATCCATATATGCAGTATGCTCTGCCCCCCCCCGGTGGCTCAGGTATGGGATATGGTCCAAGAAGTCAGTCTCTACCTAAGAATAATTTGGAATAGCAAATTAAGGATTTACAAAAGAAAATGGAGGACATAAATACACTAAAGCCAACTTATACAATGAGAGACATATGTCCCTATCCATTTGACAAAAGCATTCCAATGCCTCCATTTCCTACACACTTTGTGACACCCAAGTTTGATAAGTACAAAGGAAAAGGGGATCCTAAGGCACATATAAGACAATTTTTCATAGCTTGCATTGAGGTAGCAGCAGAAGAGACATATTTGATGATATTATTCCCACAGAGCTTAGGTGATCAAGCTATGGAATTGTTCTCCCAACTCCCACCTTGAATTAAGTCATGGGGTGACTTAGCAAAGGCATTTATCCAACATTTCTCATACAACATAGAGATAGATATATCAGTCACCACTTTGTGCAACACCAAACAAAGGGATAGAGAGTCTTTGTCATCATTTTTACAAAGATGGAGGAATTTAGCTAGCAACTGCTCTTGTGAAATTCCACAAAAACAAATGGTAGAGATGTTCACCCAAAATGTTAACAAAGACATTGGTTATGACTTGAGAAAATCTTTTTTGCCCACCTTCAAGGACGTCATTGCAAAATGCTTAGCAACATGGAAGGTCCTAATTGAACAAGGAGTAATTAAGGTATTCAAAGAAAACAAAGAGGACTTTAAAGGAAAAGACAAGCCAAGATTTTGGAACAAGAACAAGAACACAGTCAATGATGGTGTTTTTGATGCCAATATAGTGCGACCCAAAATCATTTTTTTTCTGGATTGAGCTCTACAAACAACCAAGTGAATACTCAAACAACTTCCAAATCATGAAGGAAGTACACCCCATTGGGAGAACCACTTGAGTTGGCTTTCAAGAAGCTAGTGGCAAACAAAATAATAACAATTCTAGATTTGCCTCCATATGAGCCAAAGGTCAAACCAAATTGGTGGAATGACGATGAATATTGTGAATATCACAAGAGCAAGAGACAGAAAATAGGAAATTGTCATCGACTGAAGAACATCATACAAGATCTTATTGATAGAGGTGACATTGAGATCGAGGGACACTCATCTAGTCAAGAACATGAAATGTTTAAAGAACCAGTCCCAAAACATGACAAGGGAAAAGCCAAAGCCACAGATGAGTAGACCAACTATACCAGAGCATCCTATAACTATGATCTGACTGTCAATCACATTTCAATGGATAATTATGTCTCTACCATTATCATCAAGGACAAAACACCTGAGAATTCTACCCAAAGACCCAAGGTTGTCCTGAAAGGCATCAGATCTTCTTTCGAACCCATGTCTGAATGTAATGTTACAACTCGTCAAGCTAGATTCACTTTGCAAGGTGCTCTAGCTAAAAACATTGCTTCCTCATCAACCAAACCTGAGTATGACCTTGTAGAACAGTTAGAGAAGATACCCATGCTTATCTCAATCCTTGAGCTCTTACGCATATGCCCTACACATAAGGCCATTCTGGAAAAAACCTTGAGAGACACTTCCATCCCCACTGATCTGAACGTGGACCAGTTTCAAGCCATGGTGGGATACCTTTCCATTCCACACTCCCTTACATTGACAGAAGATGACGACGCCTCCGTGAGCCAACCACATAATTCACCTTTACACATTGAAGCCTTCCTACACAAACATCAAATAAAATGAGTCCTGCTAGATGGAGGAGCTGGTCTCAATATATGTACTTTGAACAAAATAATACAATTGGGATATTCAAACAAAGCTATGAATGCTACAAACAAAATTACCATCAAGGCATATGATGATGAAGAGTGATCCTCCAAAGGCACAGTCACCTTGCCTCTCAGAGTTGGGCTAGTTACAAAGGATGTGGTTTGTCAAGTCCTAGACCTTGATCTCACATACAACATATTATTGGGATGTCCTTGGATTCATGAGATGAGGGTAGTCCCATCTACATACCACCAATGCATTGAGTTTCCTCACAATGGAGTTGAAGTAACAGTTAATGGTGATCCTAATCCATTTATATACTGCAATAACTTGAGACCAAAAACTGAGACAATCATTCCAAGTAATAGAGAAGCTATCCCTTCTTCTGCATACATTGACCCTGAATCATTAAAACCTTCAACATCAAAACAAGGTGAACTTAAAGGGAAATATCAGGACAAAGGCATGGGTGAATACACTTTGAATCAAACCATGTGCTTACAACAAGTTATGAGTTCGCCAAAAGAATATGGATGACCACATCCTTCTAAATGGGTATCTATCATTACACTCAAATGGGATCCTACTATCTTCCAAAAGTGGGATGAAATGGAAGAAGAAGACTTATACAAAATGCTTTACAAAGACCCTGAAGATGGTACACAAGATCGCATCAGCATACCATGTGAAAAATATGGCAAAGGATTCAAGATCCTACAAAAGTTTGGGTATGATGGTAAAAGTCCTCTCGGCTTAAGAAAGGAAGGTACCATTCAACCTTTGCAACCAGAATTGACATTAAAAAAAGAGGTCTCAAAAGGGCTTGGTTTCATATCTTCCAGGGTAAATACTCGAAAGGCAGAAGAAGCATTACAAATCAAGGCTTCCAAAGATCAACAAGAGAACTTCTATTCCACCGACTCTAATGAATAGGAATGGGGTTCGGACAAATCCTCCTCTGACTATGAAATCACTGAGACATTTAGAGAACCAAGTGAACCCATAGGAGAAAAGGAATTTTATAGAAAATTAAAAGTTGGTCAAGAAACAACCCCTGAGGATCCCACATAGTCTTTTCCTCTAGGTTCTAGGTCAAAATCATGAAGGATGAGGACACCCGTCCCCAAATGCACTTTTAGTGATGACAATTTAGACTCGTTCATGATCGAGACAAATGAGGAGAGTGCCAATGATGACCTTGACAATTACCTTGACATACTTGAATATAACTCCATCTTCACCTTTAGTCTCACTGACTTTGAAAACATTGAAGGCCTTCCCCTTGTTCACCACCAACTTATTGACTCGGACCATGAAGGACCTGTACAATTCAACACATTCCAAAATGATGAAGCCTTTATTGACTATCTAGGCATACGAGATGATCTTCCTCTTGGGGACCATAATGCGGGATACACTATAGAACTCATTAGCGTGGCATATTTTGGTGAGGGTGTTGGGCCTTCCAGTCGCAAAAATATAAAAATAAAAACAAATCATGGGTCTTATGGTGAAAACCACATTGTGGCACTGTCTGACCCCAAAAAAGTAAAAAGAAAGGACGTATCTAAGGGTGAAAACCTCTCTGAGGTACCCGAGGATGGAAGGCTCGACATTCTCCTGACATCATATGAAGAAAAATCATCTATGTTAGTAGAGGAGACCATCAAAACAAACATTGGTATAGAAGAAATTCCATATAACATATTCCTGGCACAATCTCTAATAGAGACAGAAAGACCAAAGTTCATAAGTTTCTTCATAGAGCGACAAATTAATTTTGCATGGTCATATGCTGATATGTTGGGACGGGCAAAACCAGTAAAACAAAAATTGAGAAAGATGCATCCACAAGTGGCATTATTAGTTAAGGCAAAACTTGGAAAATTATTGGATGTTGGATTCATGCGCCCAATTGATTATCTTGAATGGATCTCCAACTTGGTACTAGTTAGGAAGCCCAATCACAACATCAGAATATGTATAGATTTCAAAGACATTAACAAAGCTTGTCCTAAGGATGACTTTCCATTGCCAAACATCGACCTGATTGTAGATCTCATAGCAGGTCATGCAATGTTATCTTTGATGGACAGATTCTCTGGTTACAATAAAATCAAAATCGCATCTGAGGATCGGCACAACACATCATTTACTTGTCCCTGGGGAACTTTCTGCTGGAATGTCATGCCCTTCGGGCTAAAGAATGCAGGCACTACATATCAAAGATCCATGACTACTATCTTTCATGATCTCATGGACATAACTGTGGAAGATTATGTTGATGACCTCTTGGGAAAATCAATAGATAGAGATACACATTTGGACATACTTTTAGTCATTTTTGGTCGGTTGGAAAAATACAGAGTAAGACTAAACCCTAAGAAATGTGTCTTTGGAGTAATCTCTGGGAAGCTCCTAGGATTCATTGTCTCAAAAAGAGGAATTGAAGCTGATCCAGCAAAAGTCAAGGAGATCCTAGAGATGCCACCACCGTGAATATCAGTCAACTTTGATCTTTGCAAGGGAGACTCTAGTCCATACGAAGATCCATAGCACAACTTGCAGATAAATGTCACCCTTTTTAGCACTTGCTACACAAAAACATCAAATTCAAATGGGATGATAATTGTCAATAGGATTTTTAGATACTTAAAGATTATCTTCTGAATCCACCAGTCATGATGCCACCAGTTCCAGAACAACCCCTGTTACTCTACATATCAGCTACATCAACAGCACTGGGGGCACTCTTAGCACAACAAGATGCTACAGGTAGAGAAAAGACAGTCTATTACATCAATTGTATTTTGGTAGGCTATGATCTAAACTACACACCAATTGAGCATGCATGTCTTGCTGTGGTCTTTGCTTCATAGAAATTATGACACTACATGCTAACTCATAAAACTAAGTTGGTCGCAAGGATTGATCCATTGAAGTACCTTCTCAATAAAGTGACACTTGCTGGTCGATTAGCCAAATGGGTGATGCTCTTGAGTGAATTCGATATTGAATATGTAGACAAAAAAGAAATAAAAGGACAAGCTATCGTAGATCAGTTAGTAGATGCTCCTATGCTAGATGATGCTCCTCTAACTTCAGAATTTCCAGATGAATCCATCTTGGCGGTATCACACACAAAGCCTTGGCAACTATACTTTGATGGCTCATACACACAACATGGTGTAGGAGCTGGCATCCTCTTTATCACACCTCAAGGGGATTCAATTCAAAAATCATATCTATTATCATTTCCTTGCACTAATAACATAGCAGAATATGAGGCATTAACAACTCGATTACGAATTAAAGTTTAGTGGAAGATCCAAGAACTTCATGTTTTCAGGGACTCTTAACTTGTAATTTGTCAAGCAACTGATGACTACCAAACAAAGGATGAAAAATTAATGCCTTACAAAATAATGGTGGATGACCTGAAGCAACATTTCATGAAGTTAAACTTTGAGCAAAAACCAAGAGAGTAGAATCGAGCCGCATATGCCATGGCTACTATTGCCTCGCCAATCGATCTACCACAGAATGAAACCTGCTATGATTTCTTGGTGGATAACCTTTTGGTTCCCTTGTATGAGATCACTCCTACTGAGATGATATGTGTCATTGGTCCTGATTCCCAGTTATACGGTTCCATTTTCACATACCTTCATAACAACATCCTTCCTCCTGACTTATCCAGCAATCAACGTCACACTTTCATTCGCCAATCTTCCCCAATACATCATTTTAGACAATATCCTATACTGTCAAGGTCTAGATGACACTCTTCTTAGATATTTAGAAAGGGACGAAGCTCAGATTACGTTATGCAAAGTTCATGAAGGGATATGTGGTCCACATTCTAGTGGTCCTACCTTAGCCAAGAAACTCATCAAGACTGGATATTACTGGCCCAATATGGAAAAAGACTCATATTAGTTTGTCAAGAAATGTAAGCAATGTCAAATTCATGGAGACCTTATTCATGCACCAACACAAGAACTTCAACCAATTGTGACTCCTTGGCCCTTGTGTCAGTGGGGACTCGATCTCATAGGCAAGATTCACCCTCCTTCTTCAAATGGCCACAAATTCATTATCACTACCACATAGTATTTCACAAAATGGATTGAAGTCATGCCTCTTACACAAGTCACTAGAAAACAGATTGCTACATTCATTCTCAACTACATTATTTGTCGGTACAGTATTCCTATTTCCATCATCATCGATAACGGACTTCCCTTCAAAAATCAAGATGTTCGTGAACTTTGTGTTCACTTCCATATTACCCATCATTTCTCCATGCCCTATTACCCCCAAGGTAATGGTCAAGATGAGGTGTCTAATAAAACTATCCTTAAAATCCTCAAAAAGACAGTCGATGACACTGGCTACAATTGGCATATCCAACTCAATCCCGCACTTTGGGCTTATTGCACAAGTGTTCACACACCTACAAGAGCCACACCTTATTCACTTGTCTATGGCACTGAAGCTATCTTGCCTTTTGAGTTCGAGTTACCATCTTTACGAGTTGCCATCTTTGCAAAACATTATCAGTGATAAAGACTACAGGGTCTCTCACTTACAAGAACTAGAACTATTGGATGAACGAAGAAAAGATGCTTTTAATCATCTCAAGGCTTATCAACAATGAATGAGTCACAGTTACAATTAGAAGGTTAAGCCTCGCACATTTGAGGTAGGTGACTTATTTCTCAGAGAAAACCCTAAAAATCAACAAGACAGAGAGAAAAAGGGAAAGTTTGAACCAAATTGGCTTGGTCCTTACATCATTACAATAGCCTATGGATCCAATGCATATCAGCTCTCAACCATAGAGGGCGAACATTTGGAGGATCCTATCAATAGCATGCACCTTTGCAGGTTTTACACATATATTGTCAGAATATCCTAATTCAAAAATACAAAAATACAAAAAATACAAAAATAAAAAAATACAAAAAAAAAAATCATAAACATAAAAAATCGTTACTTGGTGAAATCCTGGCAAACAGGCACCTTGTGACACAAAAAATTGAAAAAATAAAAAAAGTCAAGAGAAATAAATTCATTCAATAGTGAAAACCACTTCGATGGTGCCTTGGGCAAGTACCATGGTGAAAATCGGGTCACCGGCACCATGTGTAGAGACATTGCTCCTCCCTCCTTCAGGATTCAATCTCATCCCTTCACTTTGCACATACTCACAACGTATCCATCCATAATAAACTTTACACATTCCCATCATGGCTTGTGATTGATCTACCCAAGATTGGTTAGTCATTCATAAAAAAAAAAACTTCCTTTTCACCCCTTTCCATCCATAATAAATCAGCTCCTATCTGTGGCTAAGGCAAATCCTACGTCTAGTAATGGGTGTGGAACTGAGAGCATCAAACATTCTGAGGAGTACAGTTTCTTCCAGTTTTTTTCAGTCTATCAGTGCATAATCCACAATAAAGCAACACTTGCATTGCAAATCCGCAATAAAGTTTTCTCTTCTCTACAGTAAAGTATCAGTTGCATGGATTTAGTCAGTTTCAAATGAGACACAACAGCAACAATGGGCTTCAACAAATTAAATCTTTCAACAGACTCAGACAACATTATGGTTTAGTTCTATCTATCCTTTTGTGAACAAAAACATTGTGACCACAATCAAATAGACTTATACAAGTGACAAGAGACACTAAACTTGAGGACTACAGTGGATGTTGGTGTCGAGTCTTGGTTTTCTTTTGATTTTATCTTTTTGGTGACATGTCTTTTAGCTTTTCTAGGATGTCTCTGACTAGAGATTCTATCTCCAGGATGTCTTTGACTAGAAAGGCAAGGATGGGGTATCGTCACCTATTTTTCTTTGTTGTCTATGGATTGTCTCTTAGTAATGCTACAACTTGTCCAAGGATATGAGGACACTGAGAGTCTAGTGTGAACTGGAGCATTCCTTGTTTGCGATTGTCTAATCTCCATGCAAATAGGTACAATGACTTCCGGGTTGAATATATATCTGGATTGTCATAACCTATTTGCCATAATAAATCTCAATGATGATAATAGCACAAGAAGCTCTTTCACTTCCATATCTTCTATCTTTTATCCCCCTTTCTTGATTGACCTCCATCTTCCTTCTTGAGTCCGTGTAGCCTGCTATCATATGACTGAGTATAATGACATGTCAAAAATATTTGCATTTCATGTAGTTTGCACCTACATTACCACATATTAGCATTTCATACTTAGATATAGATATCACAATTGCATCACATCCTACACACAACACATATTAGCACATTTTACATTCTCACCATGTAAATAGTTATTTGCATTATCATATTCATCTGCATTTCATACATTCACATTTGCATATGCATAACATATTAAAAACATAAAAGAACAAAACATATTGCATTTCATCATGAACATATTTGCATCCATATCATAAGCATCACATAGGTACACATGCATGTAGCTACCGCAAGGATGAATCCTCTCATGTATATATCTCAAAAATCATAAGTGTCATGATACAATGATGTCAAAATCATATGGCTACAATCATCTGAAGGTGTCATCATACAAAATGGTACAAAACTGATACATAGGGAGCCCTCTAAGGCTATCATGAACTCCCTCCCTCGAAGCTGGTTGGTCTCAATGGAGTCTAAGCCCTGGAAGGACCCGCCCCAGGATCATCTCTCCTACCCCTTCTATCTGGTGGTGGTGGAGGACCCATGACCCCACCACTAGATGCCTATCTCCTATCTCTCCCTCCAGAGGTCATCATCATTCATGATGGTCTCTAGAAGCTCCTAGCCCGCTGATCTGGTGGCACTACTCCATAATACAAGTCTCACCAGTAGGCTATCTCCTCCCCTGCCTGTAGAACATAGATGTATCCTACCCCTGTGTCCTCTGCTGCCTACCTCCCTGCCCACAGTGCTATCTCAGCCTTTGTATAGCATTGAATAGCCTGATCCCTTTCCAGCTCAGTATCCCTCAGCTGTCTCCTGAGTATAGTTGTCTCCCTCTCTAGATCCTGGATCTCATCTCTATGTCCCTGACATATCTCCCTCAAGGATAGTAACTCATCCTCCTCCTCTCTCCCCTCACCCTATCCTTGTGGCTACTCCTGTCCCTGTCCCCATCCCTGTACTTGTCTAGGAGCCCCTCACTATATGAGCCTACTGAGCCTTTTTGAAATTCCTTTTACAATGAGAGATTGTTGGCATTTCAATAAGGATATTGAGAAGGTTGTTGATGATTATGGATATAACTGATTAAGGATGTTTACTATCTTAATATTATTATTTTGTCATTGATGTCAAGAAATTGATTTTCTAATTTAGTATGATGTTGCCATATCTTAAGAAGTATGATTTGATGAGTATAAAGATGTTGGTAAAAGACACAGAAAGAATGTGATGAATAAAGGGAGAAATAAGTTATTCAATGGGCAACTATTAACGAGTTAGACAATGATGAGATCATGATGTTTAGATTTTTTTGATATCCTACATATGTTGCTGATTGTAAGGTAATACTATACTATATCACCGAGCAAAGAACTTAGTCAGTAAACCCTAAGGTTATCGCTATTGGTTAATGAAGGCAGAATGTCTACCGAGTAAAGTTTAGTATTTACCGAGTTGCAACCGAGCAGTAACAGAATGCATTGGATGAATAAAAGCATTAATTAATGAAAGAAGCTAATGAGCTGGAGTTGATCAAATGATTGGTAAGCCGTGCATGAAGTTTGTTAATGAATCTATGGGAGGAAGATCTACATCTCAGATTGAACCGCAATACCCTACCACAAGTTCCAATAAATGTATGCAAGTTCCTAGGCAAGGTAAAATGTTTTCAGATCGAAGGATACATTGAACCTGGTCAAGTTTGAAGATTTGATGGCTATGATTGATCATGGGAAATGTGATCAAGGAGATTTAGTGGTTAGTAATTGTTTATAAATAAGGAATTGTTGATAAATAGTGCATGCAAGCAAGTGTAAGCACAGGGATGCTACATAGTGATTACCGAGCATAGAAGCTTGAAGACTTGTTTGATTAACAGAGTATAGAGCCCAGCAGAAGGACAAGATAAGTCCTATGACTAGGAAGTATTGAGGAAATAAGAATCTTCTTTAGCATTTTAGATGTGAAGTTGTAGATATATTTTTCTTACTGTTGTTTTGTAAAGTGACAAAAAATCTCTTAACCGAGTGGACTTAATAGTCTTATTTGTAAAACCCTCTAGCAAGGTAACATTCTAGTTGAGTGTTTGAAATCCTTTGAAAAGGTCACTTCTAACAAAGTGAAGATCCTAACAGATTTGAGGGAAATCCCTTAACCGAGTCACATCTGGCAATGTGTTTTGTAATCTTTAATAGGATTTGCTTTTAACTGAGCATACTCTAGAATAGTATATTTCTTAGTGGATCTGAAATCCCATAGTGGTTTTTCCCTATTTGGGGTTTCCACATTAAATCTGGTGTTGAATGTGCTGTGATGTTATCTGTTTATGAGTTTACATGTTTTACAGTTTTGGTTACTGTAGATAGGAAAATGGAAAAACATCAAAGCAATATTAAATTAGCTCAACCACAAAAACTAGATTGCAATGATAAGAAAATCCTAAAAACATTCAATAAAGGCATGAAGATGAAATACTAAAATAAAATGCAAACCAAAGCATGTATCTCCTTCACTGTTCCTCCATTGTCCTTCTTTATCCTTCAAATTACTTTGTTTGTGGATCTCACCTACAAGTGCAAAATGCAAGTATGAAAGCAAGCAAGATTGACAAGATGAAAATTGTAGCATAAGGATACTAGAAGCATGGTTGATTGATTCATTGAAGAAAATCATCCAATTTATAGACAAATTGGAGAGAGGACAAGATTAGCATGAAGAGATTTGAAAGGAAATTCAAATCAAGAATGACAAAATTATGACAAATGATAATTTGCTATGCAAGGAGTATGACAAAATTGACATGCAAGATTGATTGACAAAAATTATGACAAATTATGACAAGACTACAATGCCATTCCCATGACAAAAGGGAAGAGAGAAAATAGCCTCCATGATTGCAACAAATGGAAGCATAAACATAGGAGAAAATTAGGGGAAAAAATTAGAAAATTTGAAGAAAATAGGAGAAATAGAAATTAGGAATTAGGAGAAATTAGAAAAATTGGAAAATTGAGGAAAAATATGAAATAGAAATTAGGTGAATTAATTAATAGGTTTTCATCCACTAATTAATTCATGAAAGAGACCGAGGACTAAATAAATAGATTTATTTAACCCACCAAGAAGAAGAAAAGGATTAAATGAACAAATCATAAAACCCTAGAAATAAGAGGACAAGTAATTAGGTCAAGACAACAAGAAATTAATGTAGGTTCGATCATGATTCTGATTGACAAAGGACCAATGTTCATAAATGATTGAAACTAGTTGACAAAAATCAATGACAAGTTGACCAAGATTAACAAGGAGATCAAATTGATAGGCGCTAATTGATGAGGAACAATGACTAATTGATCCAAATTGACATGATTGAAAAGGACAAGAATCGATGACAAATCGATCGCAAAATGACAAGATTGACAAGGACAAGGATCGATGATGAATCAATCGCAAAATGATGAGATTGACAAGGGGACAAGGATCGATGATGAATCGATCGCAAAATGGTGAGATTGACAAGGGGACAAGGATCGATGATGAATTGATTGCAAAATGACAAGATTGACAAGTTGATAATCGCAAATAATTACTAAAAGATGATTGAAAGATTGACAAGAGGACAAAACCCTAATTCTATCATCGATTAGGATTGACAATGTCCAAAATGATGATAAATGAGCATGCACCATGATGCGACAGGATAAGATCAACCAAAATCATGACTGAAGATTGCTATCGACAAGACCTAATTCAAAAGCGATGAAAATGAGGAATGTAGAAGAAGGACTTGATGCTCGCAAATGATAAAGACCAAGTGCACAACATAGAAGAAATGTTAATGCAACACAAAAACCCTAAAATAAGGCAATGCACGAATGTTAAAGTATGACTCCGCAAGCGTTGACCATTTTTAGATGTCTACATTTTGCCCCTCTTTGAGACAATGTGATTCTAAGCGTTGTTTCAAAGAACAATAATGAAAATGCCCCAGACAATGACAATGACATATGCATGGCCCCTCGAGGAATTGGCCGGAAAAATCTAGAAAAGAGGCCAATTGATTGATAAGAATGACAGAAAATGATAGGATCAAATGGATGAAAGATCGGAGATCAGATACACAAATGACAAGTAGTGGAAGGTGCAAAAGATCGTGACCAGCATAAGATGGAGAGCATGCACGTCCATCTAGGTACTAACAAAGAGCTATATAGGAGACAAAGAGAATGAAAAGAGTTCATTTGCACTGGCCAAAGTGGAGGAATTGTTGCTTTGGAAAAAGGACCCTTGCAGAGACATGACAAACATTCCAATGGCAGATCACCTTGGGGAATGTGTATGCACCTACAGACGATCAGACGACGTGGGAGCAGCGGTATGTAGCTCAAAAACCCGTGTCAAATTTCATGAATTTTACTTGCTTGCGGGACATTGCAAGGCCCACAAGGGCGGGAAGAATGGGGATTTGCGCCTATGTGGGCGCATTATGTGCCTGTGTAAGGGTGTTCTGCGCCTGTGTAAGGTACACAGGCGCAACTTGATGCTGCACAAGTGCAAAACATTGTACATAAGTGCAATTGTGCACTGATGACTCTAATTTGACCGAAAATAGCGCATAGATGATCCTGAAAAGAGGGATAAGGGTAGGATAGGTCAAAAATAGATAAGAAAACCCTGATTGGTGTATGAAACCAGGAAATATAGCCCTTAGGAAATAACCCTAAAACTAACAAATTGTGCCCCAATTGTGATGCAGAGTCGACAATATCCATTGATCACGCGGGAAAACAGACCCGACTGCTTCATGTTACGATACAGACTCAGGAGTACTAACAAAGATACATTAGCAGGACTTGGATTATACTACATCACATACATGCTTGAGATTAGGGCAAACACAGGACTACTCACCGCATTGGCAGAGCGATGGCATTCAGAGACTTCCTCCTTCCATCTTCCAACTGGAGAGGTGACTGTGACACTAGAGGATGTGTGGCATATCCTCCACATTCCAATTCATGGTGAGATGGTGGTATATGACCCAGTGACAAGGAGAGACCCTTTGTGCAGATTATTTGAGTGCGACATAGATGACCTTGATATTGTAGAGAGGGAGATCCGCTGGGAGACCATGGCAGCAGAGTATGACCAGCGATATGTGGTGATAGCAGTGGTTATAGCATGCCTATTAGCAGGTGACAGAAGAGGACATGGATTCCCTATTGGATGGGGAAGAGTGTTAGAGTGGATGGTGACAGAGGGGACTATATACGCATGGGGCCCATGTGTGCTTGCCATGCTATATTTTCAGTTGCATCAGATAGCATATCAAAGGGTACAAACTTTGAGCTATGGGGTCACACTATTATAGGTATGGGCATTTGAGCACATAGCCATATGTTGGCCGATTGCAGAGAGACAGGTAGTACCACATTGACCATATGTGTACTGCTATAGGGGAGCACTGAGACAGGGTCCATTCGGATACATATTGTATTGGCAACATGAGCTAGACAGGTTGAGAGATTTCACCTGGAGGACATATCTTGATTGCCCTGGATGGTCAGATGATGGCGATGAGCTACCATATTGAAGACAGGAGAGATACCTGATTGGGTGACCAGTGAATTGCCAGAGAGTGATTGAGATGTATCTGCCAGAGAGAGTCAGACGATAGTTTGGAGAAAGGCAGGATGTACCAACAGGGACTGCACACTTTGCCCGATCCCACAGAGAGACAAGTCAATGGGGGAGGATGATCCAGCCACGCATAGCATATGCCAGCTTCATACAGCTGCAGCGGAGACAGTGGGATTGGAGATTAGATGTTGTAGATGTCGAAACGATAGAGGAGTATGAGTGATGGTTTACACAATGGTGGCCAGTGCCATTGACGAATCTTGATATTCTGGTACCTAGGAGACAGGAGGACTTCCCACTTGCTGGAGAGGAGGAGGAGGATGACGAGGGAGATGAGGAGGATGACGATGAGGGAGATGAGGAGGATGGAGATGATGAGGATGGAGATGATGAGGAGGGAGAGGATGAGGAGGATGAGGATGAGGGAGATGAGGATGAGGGGGATGAGGAAAGTCCTAGGTGCATGCAACAAGAGGAGCCAGATCCAGCAGATCATGAGTCATTGCAGGATATATCCATAGGGCAGGAGACAGCTAGCATAGAGGAGATGGAGATATGCAGGGCCACCCTAGCGAGTCAGCATGATTACATTGCCACATTAGAGAGACAGAATGCTATCTTGAGGACAAATCAGGAGCAGTGGGCAACTAAGAGGGATAGGGGTATAGAGCAGAGATAGGAAAACTGACAGTGGCTCGAGATACAGCGATAGCCTAGGCACAGCAAGCAGAGCAGAGAGTGACCGAGTATATTGGGTCGATTAGGGATGCTAGTGCGTGTGGGATGGCATAGATGTTATTAGAAGCTGGAGATGAGATGCACCATTTGAGGACTTTATATGAGAGTGCAGTTCCACCAGAGCAGCGTCATATCAGTCACGATTGAGGACAGAGAGTAGGCAACACTCTTGGAGGTCAGTGAGCAGCATGGGGGTGAGTGGACCTATGAGACCACCACAGCCAAGACTAGGGACAGGAGGGGCGGCATCCTCAAGACATGGTAGGGATGAGGAGGACAAAGGGAGCACCCAATGACAGAGGCATGTGCTCCTTATGATGGGGACATTTGACATTATGTACTCAGCTTGCGGGCCTTATGCAAGACAGACGATCCAATTTTGTACTCCGATACAATTTTTTGATATATGATATGATATGCTGCTATATGATGGGATGCAATGTGTTATGGCTTATGTTTACTTTCCATGTATGGATGTCTTATGCACTATCTATGTACTATCTTTGGAACATGTATGAATGTTGTTTATGTTTTTGATGCATTTATAAGATGAAATGGATAAAATGCTTTGTATGGGCTCGATATAATGCAAGTGTACTAACTCATAAATGCAGGATGCAACTTATTTATTTGGAGATTGGAGAACTAAACTGGACGGACTGCCAAGACTGACAGAAGTAATGTTAGTAAGAAGAAATTAGACAAAGGACAATTAGAGATGAAGGAAAACTTACTTTCACAAATGCACATAAGTAGGTGAGAACCTTTATTTATTGTAGCAAAGCGGATGCAGAGCATCATGGCATTGAAGGCCAGAGCTAGAACGCAACCCCTTTTTCCAAAGACAGACACATCGCACACAAGGAATGAGTGAAGTATCCTAGGGTGCATACATCAAGGGTCGAGGTATGTGTGGTGTTCACAAAGCGAACATACTTATCACAGACACCCAATGATATAGTTGCCCCAGTTTGTGACAAACATTCCACAAATAGCAAACAAGGAAAGGGGACCATGAACCATCCCGGTCACTCTAAATCACTCAGTGACATCATCGAGCAACATAGGAACATGATCGAAGCCAAAGATAAATCAGTAAAAAGATAAGACGCACAAATTCAACCCTGTCAAACAAACACTCTGATCATCATTGTCAAAGGTGGAAAACAAGACTGATCATGCTGTCTGGTTTCAGGGAATGCGGTACCCCATCTAAGACAGGACACAGTCTGGTTTCGAGTATACCACACCTTGTATAAGACCCATGATAATAGTGACAAGAACAAATGATATTGATGTTAATTGATTGACATGACAATTTTGATCAGTGTGAATGTGTAGTTTGATTGAAAAGTTCATCTGTTAATGCATGATTTCATTAAAGCACAATGTTTGATTGATTGTTGTTGGATGTATGCTCAGCGATTTGTTTATGCACAAAGGGGACCATTTATTTACAAAATGCAAAAATGCCAAAGAAATTATTTTTGGATTTTGATGTTTTGAAATTTTTTGATCATTTTTTAGGACTTTATTTTACTTTCTAGGGATTTTTTCAGGACATTATTTGATTTTTTTTGGATTATTTCAGGACATTATTTTATTTTTAGGGATTTTTTTCAAGACATTTTTCAATTTTTATGATTTTGCCCCCAGTGTCTAGCAAGGCAAGGAATATGATAGGTGAATAAATAGGCTTGCTAAAATGTTGGTGGATAGAGGGAAGACAAAGGCCTTTTATTATGGAGACAAAGGAATAAGAGATTGGATATGGCAATGTAAAGCAGTGACATGGCATGAAGGACATGTCAAGAGGTTTTTGAAACTATGTTTAAATTTTGCGTCTTTATGTCAAATCAAGATCAAGGAATGAAAAAGAGTGTATGGATAGTGATAAGATATGGATAGGATAAGCAAGACCAAGAATGGATAAGGGACATGGATTGAAGGTCGGGATAGGATATGGGATAGTGGTAGAAAGTTGCAATAAGACAGGGAATATGGATGAAAGGTTATAATAAGCAAATGGATAAAGACCAAAAGCTATGATGGACTAAAAGCTACAAACAAGATGCATGATGCTCATGACGATCCTCAGCCTTGTCAAGATCAAAGGTGGAAAGGGAAACTGGACATGAGGGACAATAGGATATGAAGGGTAATGACAAGGGTTCAATAGGATAATGGAACAATGAAGGACAAAAGGATATGATAGGATAAAACCTGTCCCCAAGTATAGTATGCAAGAAGTTCATAGATTACACATGACGCCTGTTTGCCAAGTTTTCATCATGGTACTTGCCCAAGGCATCTGTTTGCCAGGTTTTCACCAGTGGACAAATTATTTTTGCTTTACTTTTTTCTTTTGTCTTTTTTTTTCTTTTTTTCTTTTTTGTATTTTGACTGTTTCAATAGAAGATGGACAAATGATAGGGGATGGAAGAAGGACTCAAGCATATTATTGTTTTTGTTGGTGTAAATAATTATTCATCTTGGATATTATTACACTTACTTAAGTTTACTTAGGAAATGCATTTCATAGTAGTTTG
Organism: Cryptomeria japonica; assembly: GCF_030272615.1. Classification (NCBI taxonomy): domain Eukaryota; kingdom Viridiplantae; phylum Streptophyta; class Pinopsida; order Cupressales; family Cupressaceae; genus Cryptomeria; species Cryptomeria japonica. The sequence continues at coordinate 181,603,854 of NC_081415.1, forward strand.
GGTATGAGACAATTGGGTGTTTGTGCCACATTGGGATAGTGTGTGTAGGAGAAATTCCACCTTTTATGGTGTTGATCTTGTTGTTACACTCCACATTCAGTGGGTGATCCACCTCGTGTGGACTATTATATTATTTCTCCTACCTACCCACACCTATTTCCTACCTACCCTTGTTTCTTATTGAGCCACATATCATGTTTGTGTACTCACATATTCCTAGCCTTGCCTATATAAGCAAGCTCATCTACATTGTATGTAATTGAATTTATTGATCATTTTCTATTGATGAGAATATAGTTTGTTCTTGTCCTATATTGTGTCTCTATTTTGTACATTTCATTGAGCTCTTGATCTTGGCAAAATCTCACATGGTATTAGAGCCATTGGAGCTTCATTGATTCATCTTGAAGAGGCATTATTGCGACGTCAAGAGGTAGATCTGAGGAGCAACATCTTTTGGAGACGTCCTAGACCAGATCCGACCTCGCCATTGTGTCCAGAAGGTCGTTTCCATGAATTTTGGTTATAAAGTCGGCCTATTTTGGTGAGAAAAAAAAATTTCGCCAATTTTGTTATTATTGTATGAATTTCGAAATTTTTTATATTTTCTGAAAATAAAAATTAAAAAAAATTCGAAAATTTTTCGTCAAAAAAATTGAAAAAAAATATATATTTCGAAAAAAAAAAAAAATTCAATTTTTGGGGGGTCCACAGACCCCCCCATCTCGTGACCCCCGTACCGCAGTGTTAATTGTCTGCAGGGCCTGTACTCCTCCCGCCGCTGCCGTACTTTTCACCGGTGACCATGCCATCTCTTCCGGCCCCTCGGCAGCCCTGTCCTACACCTGCTCCGGTCACTGTGCCCGGCCTGCTGTTGTGCTCACGGTTCCCATCATCCGTGGTTTGCTACTGCTCCGGCCCAACTCTTCCTCGCGGGAAGACACCGCCAACCCTCGGACTCCCTTCTACCAGCGCTAACACCACTGCCCTCCGGCTCGGAGCCTCCCACCGACCTGCAGCTCCCAAAAGACTTTAAACTCAGTGGGACCCGCGTCCGCCACGTGGCAGGCGGCCACTGGCCCACGGTCGACATCCGTACGCCAATCATAAGTGCCACATCATCCAATCCGTACTGTACGGATGCTGAATGGGCAGGGAGGCGAATTTTCTTGACAGGAAGATGGGCATCAAATTTATGCTCTTCATTTTCTGAAATCAGCATGACATCAGCAGTATTTTGAAATTTTTGCAGGCCCCTCTCATTGAGCTTTTTGATTTTGCAGTTCAACTTCAAATTGCCATAACTTGCTCATTTTTGCTCCATTTTGGGTGCAATTTTTTTTGAAATGGGCTAGAATTTTGTGTACTTTCACATGGTGAAATTATTTTCTAACTTTTATGGACATATTTTTTATAATTCTCAGTTTTTGGTGACTGTACCTGTCCAATCCCCATTTCTGCAACTTCGAAGTCCCCATTCGGGCTCATACGAACTCCTTTTCAAGTGCCATTTTTTTTGAAAGTGCGTTATTTTTTGTCTACTCTCAGAATATGCTATTAGTTTGCAACAATTGTGGGTAGAAATTATACTTTCATCATATGGTCTTATTTAGCCAATTTGGCATTTGTATTGCATAGATCTATCTTTCTGATCTTTTGCTTTGTATTTCTCAGCCTATTGGGGTAGTTGTAAAACAAAATCAGAAATCTACCTTGCCATTGTTTGCAAGTGGCCTATTGTACACGCAGTACATATAAAGTGCCAAAATCATCATTTTGGGGGGGGTACTTTGATTGAGTGAATTTGGGGGGGTGTATCTTGTGCTTTTGTGCTATTGTGTTCCTTCCTTTTTGCTGCTATGGGTTCTTCTAAGTTTCCTCTCTTAACTCCTCATAATTATGCTACTTGGAAAATTGATGCATAGAGTAAACTTATGGAAAAAGGACTCACTCATTACATTGATGGAACTATTGTTGCTCCCGTTGATCCTAAGGTTGATTCAGTTGGTCACTTGGATTGGCTCACTAAAAATATCATGGCGATTGGTACCTTAAGAAAGTATGTATCAAAGGATCTCATTTTTCATATTGAGAAGTGTACTCTAATCAAGGATGCTTGGAAAAAGTTTCAAGACTTGTATGGTCAAGTTGATGAGATTAGGGGATATCAAATTGATAGTGATCTCACCATGTTGGATCCCAAGAACTTTGATACTATACAAGATTATGTCACTAAGGCAAATGAGTTGAGGGCACAACTCAAAGATTGTGGCATTGATAAGAAGGATACTCAATTGATATTCAACTTGATAAGCAAGCTTCCACAAGAATATGCAGCATTTGTTTCTAGTTTCCAAACCCATAGGATGACAATGGGTTCAAGTTACACAATGCCTACATTTGATGCTTTCAATGAAATGTTGATGATGGAACAAACTAAGTTGATAAGCATGGGCATTCTTAAGGCTTCTAAGTCTCAAGTATTAGTGGAAAATCAAGGAAAGGACAACTCAAACAAGAAGAAATGGCAATCAAAGCCTAAGGACAAAGCACCATCTTCTCCACAACAAGGAGATTCGTCCTCTTCCAAGAGAGATAATTCACCAAAGAGGGAGAGACCTACTTGTTCCTATTGTAAAAAAATTGGTCATGAGGAGCATCGTTGCCATTCTAAAAAGATTGATGAGCTCACACATCTCCTCAAAAAGCATAACATTGATTTGCCTAAAGTCTACAAGAAGGATGATTCATCAACCTCCACTTCCTCACATTCAAAAGGAAAAGGGAAAGCATTCATGGCTTCTACAAGTGGGAAGACTCACTCTTTTGGAACAAGAAAAGGAAAAGCTCTATGTGCTACTATCAATCATGATTCAAAGAGATGGCTTCTAGATTCAGGGGCTTCTCATCATATGGCATATTTGTAGTCTATGTTCTCTACATTTGAGACTTGCACCATGCCACAGATTTTGATGGGAAATCATACATACATGGATGTGATTGGGAAAGGATCTATTGACATTGGGGATAACTCTTTCAAAGATGTGTTGTGTGTACCCCACTTGACAAACAATCTCCTTTCTATCTATCAAATCACACATGGCGCAACTAAGAGTTGTGGAGTTCACACCTGAGTCAGTTTTCATTAGAGACTTGGAGACTAGAGCTATCATTGCAACTGGGGTGGTTGATCATGCATCTCGATTATACTCCTTTTCAGGTTTTGTTGATGATGATGATTTCACATTTGATGATTCTATACATGATGATCACACTTCTTGTGATGGTTCAGATTTTGAGGGGCACTTTGGGCACTTGAACATGGGGATTCTCACATGTGACCCCATTCTTGAGCCTTGTATTTCATCTCCTCATATTGATATCACATCACCTATTGCACCTGATGATGCGGATAGTGCGACAATTTTGCCTTCATGTGATTCAGTGCAGTAGGATATTCATTGTCTTCCAGCTTCAGATTCATGGGATGATCACTTGACAAACATTGCAGGTTTATTTATGGAATCCTACATCACAGATTTGGGAGACATCATTGATGACATTCATCTTCTCTTTGATGAAGGTGATCCTTCTTCGATTGTTGTGAGGGAACACTTTGACCCTCTTGTTCATTCTCTACATGATCATTCTTTTGAGGTTGATATGATTGTGGATACTTATGTACAACAGTTGGAGGAGGTCTCTTTATTTTTTGAGGAGACATGTGAGTCTTTGGGACATGTTCTACATCCATCTCCACTAGATCTTGGAGTGCCTTTTTCAGCAGTGTGGTACAGTTTACCACCTTTGGAGGGGGTATCTATCAGCATCGACATGGGGACACTTGAGCAGTTCATCATAAGTTTTCTTCATACATCTTCCCTTCATGATTGGGGAGATTTCATGGATACACCTTTGGTTTTGTTTCTTCCTAAGGGGAGGAATGTTGTTCGACGATCATGGAGCAGTTTCTTCATACATCAAGCTTCTATCATTGGTGCAGATTCCACATTAAGGGGGGGCTTCCTAGTCTCTCTTCTTCTTCTTCTCTCATATGGGGGGGACTTTTTCCTCACACGGGGTTTTGTTCCTCACATTCTTCTATGAGATTTCTCTTGTATAGCTTTCATCTCTCTTTTGGGGGAGGGTTTTTTCCCATTGGGTTTTTCTCTCTTTCCCCACTTTGTGAGAGATTTCATTGCATTGGTTTTCATGCATTTGCATTTGTACATGGGTACCTAACATGGCCTAGTAGTCGAGACCCATCTTGCATTGCTTAGTTGCATTGTAGACTTAAGTGCATTCCCCTAAGTTGCACTTAAGGGGGGGTGTTGGTGTAAATAATTATTCATCTTGGATATTATTACACTTACTTAAGTTTACTTATGAAATGCATTTCATAGTAGTTTGGGTATGAGACACTTGGGTGTTTGTGCCACATTGGGATAGTGTGTGTAGGAGAAATTCCACCTTTTATGGTGTTGATCTTGTTGTTACACTCCACATTCAGTGGGTGATCCACCTCATGTGGACTATTATATTATTTCTCCTACCTACCCACACCTATTTCCTACCTACCCTTGTTTCTTATTGAGCCACATGTCATGTTTGTGTGCTCACATATCCCTAGCCTTGCCTATATAAGCAAGCTCATCTACATTGTATGTAATTGAATTTATTGATCATTTTCTATTGATGAGAATACAGTTTATTCTTGTCCTATATTGTGTCTCTATTTTGTACATTTCATTGAGCTCTTGATCTTGGCAAAATCTCACAGTTTTTTTTTTTTTTTTTGGATAGCAGCCTTGAAAAAAATGGACCATGACCTTTAAAAGTATGCTCAAATACGTTGGTAGGATAAGGACATGGAAAAAGAGATGAAACTAAGGCAAGGATTTATGCAAAGGATTGGACCAAAGGGATCGAAGGATGGAAAATATGCATTGGATAATGGATAGGGTATTGGAAGAATTGGGCTTCGATGGATGGAAATGAAGGCAAGATCAACATTGGCACACACCTTAATGGGTGGTGGATTGATGGAGGAAAAATGTATTTTGGATATTGAGATTTTGACGGAGGAAAGGCTATGGATTTTGGGACATAAGGGCCCAAAATGGATGAAGAAGGTGATGGAGGAACAAATTTGAGAGGGTTGGATGGAGGAATAGCAACTTTGGATGCCAAGTTGGATGTAAGTTGGATGTTTCTTTAGGCTTTTGTGCTTCAAGGAGTTGCTTAGGGATCCACATGGTTTTTTATTTTTCATGCTTTTGTGGTTCCTTGGAGTGCATTGCTTGCACAAGGGATTTAGGAACCCATATATATTTTGACTTTTCTTTATTTTGCTCAGTGGGCCTTTGTGGCCTTTTGGATATTTCTTTTTCTTTATAGATCATATTGTTCTTTGTTTTGACATGTCGATTATATTGGACATGTTGATCCTTGAATACATGTGGATTTCTAGACTTATGACTTTTATACTTGGCATTCAAATTGCTTGGAGGAGGAAAGGAATGCATGGATGGATATGAATGAAATGGAGTTCTTTTGGATGGATGAAAGTTACTCAAATATGTGTTCCTTTGTTGACCTTGCATAGAGGATGAAGGGATATAAGGACCTAAGATGGATGGAAAGTATGATGGGGAAGGGATATGTTTGGATTTTGAAGGGATGTTGGATTTAGTAGGGGTACCCACGTCTTGAGGAATTTCACTGAGGCCATGAACCTTAATATTTTCTTTAACATGAAGGGATTCTTTCTTATGGAGATCTACTCCTTTGCCTTTATGAATATCTTGACTTGTAGGATACTCTTTTCTTTGGGAAGAAGACGCGAGTCCATTATGAGGTGGATATGATATGAGAGAAATAATGAGATCTTGAAGTGGATCGGATTGCACCAAAGTGGAAGAACCCATTATGCATGTTGAGGGTTCATGAACATCTTGCAATGACACGTTAGAATCATGAGGGGGATTAGGATCATGAGGGGGGCTAGGATTGTGTAGTGGACATGGTTCAATGACAGGCTCTTCAAGAGATGGAATGGGAGAAATAATGGGATCATCAAAAGAAATGCGATCTTGGAGTGTATATGGAGCATTAAGACAAGGAGATGGAGGAACAAGTGGATCTTGTGGAGGATCTGAAGGAATGATTTGATCTTGACAAGGAGGAAGATCATTGGAAACCTCTTTAAAGGTGCTTTGCTCTTGACTTTTAATGGGATCATCGGAAAGGATGGAAGCGATATCTTGATCTTTCTTAGGAAGTGGAATGCCAATGGGATTTGAAAGGACATTGTGTTCTTGGATAGAATGGATAGGAATAATGGAATCATTGCAAGTGTCTGGGGAAATGGAATCTTTGTCAACATTTGGATGGGATGATAAGGTTTCAGGATCTTGATCTTGATCTTGATCTTTTTTAAGACATGTTTCTTCATGCTCTAAATTATCCTCTTGACATGAGGTTGGACTTTGGATATGCATGGGGGATTCTGACAAGGAATCAATGTTTTGGCATGAAGGAAATACACTTTGAACATTTGTGATGGATTCTGGCAAGGAATCAATGCTTGAACATGAGGAAGAGAGACTTCGAATGGGGTCCTCTAAAACAGGTAATGGCAATAAAGTGCATGGTTGCATTGGGTCTAGTATTTCTGAAACATGACAAGGATGTACATCATGAATTGGATTATTTTGGCAATCAATTATGGATAGCCCTTGGGTAATTTCATCCTTGGGTGTATTGTTTGATGAGGACAATATGGAAGGTTCTTGTGAAACTTCTAAAGGTGTAGGGATAGATGCCACTAGAGAGTCAATTTGTTTGTGGGGGGATGAGGCATTGCTAGACATAAGTGTATTATTTTGATCTTCCTCAAAAAACTCACTTGGTAGTTTCCTTAAGATCCTTGCAATAAGGCCACCTTTCTTTCAAGGTTTTGACATAGTTGTATCTGGAATTTGAACTTGTTTGGAAAGGAGTTGGTTCTAGTCTGATGTCATGTTTTGATTTCGAACTATATGTTGATCAAATTGGTTTGACATGTTCAGAATTTGGCTTGGTGCATGTTGTAAGTTTTGTTTTTGAATTTGTGATTGTAGTTGTTGATACTGAGTTTTCCATTGAGTTTGTTGTTGATAGTTGATAGTCAGTTGGACATATTGTTGAAATTGGACCATTGGTTGTGTTGGTTGTATATGTTGGACCATTGGTTGTGTCTGTTGGATATGTTGTTGATTCGAGATTTGATTGACTGAAATTTGACCAAATGAATTTTGATTTGGGACTTGATTGAAATTTGTGCTTGTTTTTTGAAATTGTTTCATCATCTCTATTTGAGAGATGAGAGCTAGTATGTCTGATCATTTGATAAGAGCTTTTACATCAATTGGCTCAAATTTTGGGTTTGGACCTTGAAATTTTTGAAACATTTTGGACATTTGTGATCTATTCTTCTCAATGTTTTTCACTTTTTGTTCCAAAATCTCCTTTTCTTGAGCTAGTTTCTCCTCTAGTTTTTGTATTTGGATATTTACATCATCATGATAAGTTTGATCCAAGTTCTGAGACATGTAGAGATTGAATTGACATGATTGCTTTCTCAATTGTGATGACATGGCTTCGTAAGAAGGTTGAGACCTCATTTCAACAAACATGTCACTATGTAATGCAACTAATGGGATTGACAAATGCAACCTAAAAGGATGACAATGCAACTTAATGTTTTTTGTTGTTTTTCAAGATTTGGAAAAACTTTTGAAATGCAAAGCTAAAGACACAACCTTGGGAAGTTGAAATAAAGCCAAGACCTTAAAGGACAAAGGACCAAATGACAATAGGACAAATTGACAATGTCTCACCTATATGCCTGGATACTAAGCTAGGTTTGACAAAAATGATATTAATGAAAGGACAAATTTTAGACAAGGTCAAGACTCCCTAACAACAACTTAGGGTATCATCCAAAGTTTTGATTTTTCAAGTTTGACAAACCAAATTTTTGAGACTAAATGCAAGAAGGCAATGATTATGACAATGACTTAGGATATGACATGAAAATGATCTAAGGATATGATATGACAAGATGAAGCCAAGACAAGATGACAATACAATGACAAGGATATGTGAAGACCAATGACTTGGAATATGCAAAATGCAACCTAGGCAAGACCTAATTTTAGCATGACAAGGATAATGCAGGAATGTCACCTAAATGGAAATCTAGCTTGGATATGACAATGAAATGCAGACTTAGGGAAAATGATCTTGGACCTAAGTGCAAAATGAGGACGCTTGCAATGAAAAGGACTAAAATGAAAGGAAATGACAATATGCCTTAGGACCTAAGTGGGACTATGCAAGACCTAGCCTAAAGTGACATGAATTTTGAAATAAGGATATTCAATGTTTTGACAAGCCATGTTCAAATGTTGGATGAATACTTGGACAAATTTGGACTTTTGTTTGTATTTTGTTTTGAATTGAAGGTTGTTGATTTTGAAAACTCAAGTTGATTATGAGCACTTTTGAAAGTTTGTTTTTGTTTTAACCTTTGACAATCACGGAAGACAAAATGTTTGTTTGACTTTGACTCAAGACAATCAAGCACATTCACAACAAATCCTATGGCTAGCAAGGACAATATCTGTTGAATCCTCTAACCATAAAATACAACACTCAGCCGGATAGCTAGACGCTTGGTACCACTGGCTCCCCCTTACAGTGCACTCACTTCTCGGGCATACCAAGCTTCGAGTTCAAGGGGCATCACTTCCCAAGAAATTGATATCTCTAACTAAGGAGTACATGAGAGGTGTCTTCGGCATGCGCGTATCACAATGCCTGAGCCAACAGATAGAAGGATTTTGGCCTCTAAAAACAAGAGATTCTAGTAAGGGCATCCGTTTGGGTGGGTATTGATCCGGTGAATAAATCGTCGCAATACCATTCCAGCACCCGTTTTCTACAACTTTTGTTGCATCCACAGTTATTTAGAGTGGTTCGGAAGAGCTTGGCTTTAGCCCGTCACCACTTTGGGTCGTTCCCTCTCACCAATGCCTGTGTGAAGTGCCAGGCAAATCGGGAGGCAGGCCCAATTCTAAGGGTTAAAACATGAAATCAAATTAAAAAAAAACAAAGCATGCAAGGTGTTCATTAACCTTTAAGAAATGACATGTGCAACTACTTTTAAAAAATCACAAACAAGATGTTTTAGTGAAAGTCTTTGACTGCATCCTGCATAAGATTTGTTAGTAGTTGTATTTTTTTAGTCTTCGTCACACGTAACACCAAGATGCTGCACAGAGAATCAGTACCAAAGAAAAACTAGAATATAACAAATAGAATGAAAACAAAGTAATTTGCAAGTAAAAACACTGGTTTTACCTCTGTTTCTGGCCTTACACAGGCACAAAATGCACCAACACAGGCGCAAATCTCCTCAACATAGGCACAAATCTCATAAACACAGACACAGAATGCCTTAACACAGGCACAGGAGTGTCCAAAAAGCTCTGAGTCGCCCTATTTCTTGTGTTTTTCACCTGCAAATCAGCTCAAAAGCACTCAAGACATGGTTAAGGGGTTAGTTCATGTCGGGTTCATGAGAAAATGTAGATAGGAATATGGAAAAACATTAAAGCAATCTTAAATTAGCTCAACCACAAAAACTAGATTGCAATGATAAGAAAATCCTATAAACATTCAATAAAGGCATGAAGATGAAATACTAAAATAAAATGCAAACCAAAGCATGTATCTCCTTCATTGTTCCTCCATTGTCCTTCTTTATCCTTCAAATTACTTTGTTTGTGGATCTCACCTACAAGTGCAAAATGCAAGTATGAAAGCAAGCAAGATTGACAAGATGAAAATTGTAGCATAAGGATACTAGAAGCATGGTTGATTGATTCATTGAAGAAAATAATCCAATTTATAGACAAATTGGAGAGAGGACAAGATTAGCATGAAGATATTTGAAAGGAAATTCAAATCAAGAATGACAAAATTATGACAAATGATAATTTGCTATGCAAGGAGTGTGACAAAATTGACATGCAAGATTGATTGACAAAAATTATGACAAATTATGACAAGATTAAAATGCCATTCCCAGGACAAAAGGGAAGAGAGAAAATAGCCTCCATTATTGCAACAAATGGAAGCATAAACATAGGAGAAAATTAGGAGAAAAAAATAGAAAATTTGAAGAAAATAGGAGAAATAGAAATTAGGAATTAGGAGAAATTAGTAAATTGGAAAATTGAGGAAAAATATGAAATAGAAATTAGGTGAATTAATTAATAGGTTTTCATCCATTAATTAATTCATGAAAGAGACCCAGGGCTAAATAAATAGATTTATTTAACCCACCAAGAAGAAGAAAAGGATTAAATGAACAAATCATAAAACCCTAGAAATAAGAGGACAAGTAATTAGCTCAAGACAACAAGAAATTAATGTAGGTTCGATCATGATTCTGATTGACAAAGGACCAATGTTGATAAATGATTGAAACTGCTTGACAAAAATCAATGACAAGTTGACCAAGATTGACAAGGAGATCAAATTGATAGCGCTAATTGACAAGGAACAATGACTAATTGATCCAAATTGACATGATTGAAAAGGACAAGGATCGATGACAAATCGATCGCAAAATGACAAGATTGACAAGGACAAGGATCGATGACGAATCGATTGCAAAGTGACGAGATTGACAAGGGGACAAGGATCGATGACGAATCGATCACAAAATGACGAGATTGACAAGGGGACAAGGATCGATGACAAATCAATGGCAAAATGACAAGATTGACAAGGGGACAAGGATCGATGATGAATCAATCACAAAATGACAAGATTGACAAGTTGATAATCGCAAATGATTACTAAAAGATGATTGAAAGATTGACAAGAGGACAAAACCCTAATTCTATCATCGATTACGATTAACAATGTCCAAAATGATGATAAATGAGCATGCACCATGATGTGATAGGATAAGATCGACCAAAATCATGACTGAAGATTGCTATCGACAAGACCTAATTCAAAAGCGATGAAAATGAGGAATGTAGAAGAAGTACTCGATGCTCGCAAATGATAAAGACCAAGTGCGCAACATAGAAGAAATGTTAATGCAACACAAAAACCCTAAAATAAGGCAATGCGTGAATGTTAAATTATGACTCTGCAAGCATTGACCATTTTTAGACATCTACAGTTACATATATCTGTTAAAGCTACCGAGGTTGAATCTATTGATTTTATGGAAGATTAAGTTTGTATGATTCACCCCCCCTCTCATCTTGTTAGCTCGGCATCTGTACTTAACATTTAGTATCGGATCATAACAATCCTGTCTCTCCTCTCTTCCCTCTCTCCTCGGAGCCACTCTCCTCTCTACCACTGGGCCCCACCTCCTCCATCGGCCTCTACCTCCACTATCTCCACTATCATCTCCATCACCTCCACCATCTCCATCTATCGGCTCCCCTATATCCGTCAGCTGTGGAAATGGATGATCTCCCCAATATGTAGTATACTCTGCATCCATCCCTGCATCCTCCACATCTGCCCATACATCCCCAGGCATGGGAACCATCTCTACCATATGTGTCATAGCCTGATCATAAGAAAGAAATGGCCCAAAATGCACCTGATCCCTCACTGTCCGTGCATACATCCCTGAACCCTGTGGCATCTGTTGTATCTTGCCAAACTGCCTACATACTCTATCTATCAACTGTCACTCAATCACATATGGTATCCTCCCTATCAGATACCTGCTCCTGAATACATACGGAAGCTCCACTGCATCATCCTCCCACTCCTCATTATCTAAGTAAGGCCTCCATATCACACTATCTATCTCATCCATAACCTGGCACCAATACTCCAGTCTCTCAATCTGTGGCTATGACATAATCATATCATACAAGTGCACATAGCTGTGCCCATGTCCTATTCCCCTAAAGTGTATCGAATGTGTAACCGACATATGCTCATATGCCCATACCTACAGCAATGTCACTCTGCATCCCAATCCTACTGATCCATGATATACAAACTGATGCAGCTCATAATACAAGTATGCCAGTAGACATGACCCCCATGCAAACCTAGTGTGCTTTATCATCAATGTCTCCAGAGTCCTCCCCATCTCATAGCCAACCCTCGTGTCGCCCTGTCCAGACAAAGGAATCCACTGATCACTCTTGCCAGCACTGTCAATAGTGCCAATCCTATCACTGTCATGGTGTCCCAAGCCACATGTCCAACCCTCATCTCCAGTCCTGGATCTTGAAACACTCATTTTAGCACATCCTTGTCTCCTTCTCAATCATAAGGAACTAACTCCCCATCAATCGGTATCCTCAATATCCTATATACATCCTCCAAGGTGATTGTCATCTCACTCATCGACAAATGAAACATGTAAGTCTCTAAGTGCCATCTCTCAGCTAGCGCAGTCAGCATTCCCATGTTTGCCCAAAACTCAAGCACATACAAAATATATCGCAAGCCCATAGCCTAAACTGTTGCTCTATCCTCAAATATCAGCTCTGCTCGGAAACTCTGAGTCGAAGGGAATCTCTCACGTGACTCTAGCATCAGTAGGTCCTCCTACAGTCAAGTAAATCAATTGTGTCAATCCTAGTGGTACTCCTTGTTCATCACAAAGTGCTGCTTTCTATCCTAGTGGTACTCCCTGTTCATCACAAAGTGTTGCTTTCTATCCTAGTAGTACTCCCTTTTCATCACAAAGTGCTGCTTTGATCCTATCTTTAGGGCCCCTACTTGAGTGTATCCTTTTGAGTAGCTTATCCAATTGACAATGTATGTTCTATCACAGAATTGTCGATTTCAACCTGATCCAATTGGCAATGTATGTTATATCACAGAATTGTCAATTTCTTTGGTACTCCCTATTCATCACAAAGTGCCTTAATCTATCCTATCCTAGGGCCTCTTCTTGAGTGTATCCTCTTGAGTAGTTTCCTGATTAGCAACATATGTTCTATCACATAATTGTCAATCCTAGCCCTATCTGCTACCCTAGTCTTCCCTAGAGGACTTGCTTGAGTGTATCCTCTCAGCAGCTTATCCAATCGACAACATATGTTTATCACAGAACTATCAATTTGGCCTTGAAGACATAAACGCGCATTCATGACACAAACGCACTTGCATACTATACATACGTGCCTTCTCTGCACAGATGCGCCTGAATCACATAGACATGCTTCTGTTCTACCCAAACGAGCTTGTCTTTCATAAATGTGCCTGCAATACACAAACGCGCTCGCATCTGACATAGACATTGTTACAATCATAGACACGCCTAGCACAAACGCAGACGCACCTTAACATTTTTCCCCCCTCACTTGACATTTTTTAGACCTACCTAGAGCACATTTATTGCCCTACTTGACATGTGTTTATGATAATAATTAATGCACCAAAGTACAAGGAGGTTTTGTGGTACTTACCGACTCTCCTGCCTCTGCTAGCCTTTGAAATCGGCAAACGCGATCGAATCCATACACCAATACCATCGCTACTGATTGCTAACTGCTCTTTGCTCTCTTTGCACTCTGATCTCTTAGATGTGTGGATGACAATGAGGATGTTTTCCCTCATAGTCTATCTTATATACTACCCTAGCCCTAGTCTCTCGAGTCAGTCTTCTTTATCCCGTGACTCTGTCACTTTATCCTATCTAGTCAGTCCTTTCTACCCTTTATTTCTTATCGAGAGATTGTCTGTGATCTTTTCAGACATTTTCATCCAATCTCTCAAGGGGGCATATCATTCCCATCTTGGGGCAACTTTGTATCAGTTTATCTTATTTTCTTTGAAATAGCACAACAAGCTGCATTGTCTCAAAGAGGGGCAAAATGTAGACACCTAAAATTGTCCTGTCTAATTAAATAAATATCTTTATTTAATTAATTATTTAAGCCTAATTCTTCTATTAATTGAATAAATCTTTATTTATTTAATTCATTCATTTATCCTCTTCTAGCCTTATTTCTCATTTAAATAAATATATTTATTTATTTAAATTATCCTTTCCTAAATTAAATAAATATTTAATTTATTTAATTGATCCCACCTCCTCTATTAATTAAATAAATCTTTAATTATTTAATTAATTCATTAGCCTTTTCCACCTATGACACATGTCATTCATCTCTTAATTCCTACACTAACTACCCTCTCATTATTTTCTTATTTCTTCTACCTACCCTCTAATCCTAGCCGACCATTTATCTTTTACACCCCTCAATCTTATCCCTCCATTTCTTAAAGTGTCTTCTATATAAGGAGATGCTTCCTTCATTATCAACCCCCAACTACACTTTCGAACTTTCATATGCGATCAAGCCTACTTGCAACCACATTTCTGTTCTTTGTTGAGCTCTTGTGCATATATAAAATATGAGAGCAAATATATCAAGCAAGATCAATGGAGATAGGAAGAATGGAGATCCAAACCCTATTGGACATGTGATGGTATAATCTTTGTGATTTTATTTGATTTGCATTGTCTTAGGTAATCTTCATATGTTATGGTGGATCTTTGTTATTGTTAGGCTAGGGTTTTGTGGTTGAATCCATTTTAGTCTTTCAATATTGTTGTTTCCAGTTTTACCATAAACAATTGTAATATGGGTTTATGTAATGATCTTATTGTAATATCTTTTAGGTGGCTGACCTAATTGGTTTAGGCCTTAGGGTTTGTATAAATAAGAGGTAGAAACTCTTTGTACAGTATCATGGATATAGGAAGAGGTCATGGTCAAGGAATGTAATGTGCAAATATTGTAATATCATTTAGGCAGAGGAGTTAGTCGATCATTGGTGATCGAACTGAGATTCTAAGAGGATTTAGTCCTCTGACATTGAGCTTAACCGGGACTGTAATCTGGCATGGTAGATGCTATCTTTGGTAGTTCATTCTTTTGGATTGTTTTCCAAACATCTTGAGGTGGTTTTAACCTCTCTGTAGTCAGTGAGACTCCTTTCTAATGAGCAATATGCTCTAGGTAGCGTGCCTTTTTGCATGTGCAAGCCCCTCATTGTATCACATACTTTCTACATAAGTATTATCTGACTATGGGTAGGCTTCCCACCATGGTTTTTCTCTTTCCAGGTTTTCCACATACAAATCATGGTGTTATGTGGTATGGTTGCATTGTTTTGATTCTTTGTTTCATTCTTAAGTTCTAATGCTTACCGATATCTGTTTCTACTATTCTGGTATTTAAGTTCATGTGCTCTGACATAAGGTTATTAAGTAGTTGGATTTGTATAATCTATTAACAACTGATTCACCCCCCCCCCTCTCAGTTGTTCACCAGTTATCCTAACACCACTATCAATAACTACTTTACAACACTTATCAGATACCTTACATCTAGTCTTAAACAAATTTCTCCTCTACAAGGGCTCTTCATCCTCTTCGATATGACACAAAGCTCTCCTCATCATCATAGTTCTCCATCTTCTAGTTTGTTAACTAATCTGGTGGGGCTTTCTTCTACCAATTTTGTTCTCCTTGTTTTCTCTGTCTTCTTATATTCGAAATAATGATTTCCTTCTCCTCCACACTTATAGCAAGTTCCTCTAAACACTCTCTTATCTTGTCTTCTCTCATCTTTTCCAAAATTTTCATTCCGGTAACTATCAGGTTCTCTTCTATGGTAGAAATTCCTATCATCCTTCGAGTATGAATTACCATCTTTGCTTACTTCCTTGTCCTTTTTCTAATTTGTACAGGTTCCTCTTCCTCCAGAATATCCTCTTCCTCCTTGAAATCTTCCTCTGAAAAACCTTCCACCTCTACTTCTCTATCTTTGCTCATGTCTTTTGTTAAAATTCTCTTCCGCTTTCAAGGCATATTGATAAGCTTCTTCAACACTCTGCAACTTGATCAAATTGAGTTCATCTTGTATAGACATCTACAATCCATTAAAATATCTTGTAACTTGTTCAACCTCATCATTGACATGTTCGGATATGATATTCAACTTGTAGAATGTTTCGGTATATTCCTTCACACTAGATTCTTTCTTCTTTAAGTTTTGTAACTTTCGGAATAGATTTACTTGGTAGTCAGTTGGTATAAACTTTGATTTTAACTTGGTAACTATCCGCTCCCATGATTTGATCTTCTCTTTAGCTCTTCTTTGTCAATCAACCTGCAAATGCTCCCACCAAAGAGATGCATGACTTTTCAATCGGGTACAAGCATATTTCACCTTTCTTTCTTCTGTGATGTTCTCAAAATCAAAATACTTCTCCATTTCTGAGATCCAATCCATTAATTCATCTGAATCCAACTTTCCATCATACTCCAGTGGGGTAAAATGTGGTTTAGTATTTTGCCTACTCGAAACCTTCAAGAGCCTTTCTTCATCTGGATCGATCGCCGGTGGGTTTGTTACTTGTTCCGTCGATGCTTCTTCTTCATCATCACTTACATCTTCAATATGTCTACCTCTTCTTTGGGTTGTCTCAATGGTTTCTGATCGGGCTGCAATTCCTCTCAACATTTCCATCATAGTAGGGTCTGCATTACCATGTGCTCCACCATTCCTATTTCCTCTTTGCGCCATCTTCACGCCAGTCCTTTGTAGCTCCAGGTTGGATCCAGAATCCACCACTGGGTAAAAGCACAAAATTGTGTCACGTTTCAGGCCAACTTATCAGCACAAGTGAATTTAAGTAATTCTAATTAAAAATTAATTTTAGTCAAGCATATGGTCTATAGAGATTCATTATAGCTATGTTATATATGGGCCACAACTTTTCTAATTGGAATTGTCTACTAAATGTATATTTTATACCACTTTGGGTCTAATTACCAATTTTATTTTATTTTTTTGAAAAACTTGATGTTTCAAGAACTCTTACTCTTAGATATAATTTTTTTTTTTGAAATGTAAAAAGTACCCTTTTGTAGATCTATAAGTGAATTTTCCAAAATATATATCTTTTAATATTTAATATTTTATTTTTATTAAAATTAGGCCATCAACACTAAAATATAAGGTTGATTATCTTGTGAAGGAAAAATACTAAAAGTTATTTAAAATTTTTGAAAAAAATAAAAGCACTAGATAAAAGAGTCTATGTAAAGATGATATAATTCTTTTCTAATTTGGATAAATAATTAAGAAAAAAGGTGACACCGAATGGAAAGAGTTATATTTCAATACATGCAACTTTTCAAATTTATTTAAAAATATATATACATTAAAAATAGTTAAAAATATATTTTTGCACTAAAGTTTCAAGTTATCAATATACACAAAAATATTGAAAAAACCCGGTAAACTTTACTATATAAAGTGTGATGCCTCGTGCAACTTCAATTTCAACATTTTATTAGCAACTAAATTATAGTGTTTACTTTATAAGAAAATATATTCAAATAATTTTTTAATTTTTTTTTAAAATTAAAAACATAAAATACATAAAAAAAAATATGTATTTTATTAGTTTACATCATTTTAAAATTCAAAGCTCATATATATCACTTTCTATTGATTCAATTTAAAAAGTTGAATCAACATTGGCTAGTTCCTTTATAAAACTGTGACATGACTTTGTGCTTTTACCCCACCCTACAACAAAAATCTTCAGGACAACACAATCTCCAAAATGAAATCTCGCTCTAATACCACTTGGTGTAGTCACCGGTTAGGAGGGACCTTAAAGAGATCAATCCGGACTAGGCAACAAGAGTAAACACAATGGAAACAAGAGGATATGATGGAGGCAATGCAGAACTGAATGAATTAGATCATGAAAACTAATTATAGATAACCAATAACATCTGAGATACAAGATTCGACACACTGGCCTGCTACATACATGCTCAATTACAAAATCGGTCAACTCTCTAAATCTTAGGATATATCTTTTGTGTTCTTCCTAACTAAATTATGATGTTAAATTACATTGATTTATATGGTCTAGAGAGATCTGGTCGGCCCAAGAGGGATCAAATGCCGAAGAATAAGATCGAATGTGTAAAACCACTAGGTCAGCCTCCACCAAAGAGATTCCTCCAAAAAATCCAAAGGATCAAGTACGAAACAGAGGGAAGTTCGGCCACACTCCAAGGAAAATTGGAATCAACAAATTGAAGCTCCACAAGCTATGAAAAGGAACTGCAAGATTCACCAATAGAAAATAGGTCCAAGCGGTTCCGGTGTTCTAAGCCAAAAAACTACCTTGGAATCCGGAAGCGATAACTTGCCGAAAAATGATCCAAACGACCCGTAGTTTAGGAATAAGGAAGATTACCATGTTAATAAGAATAATCCATCTCTGCAAGATCCTATGAGAAAATGCAAGAAAATGTAAAAAGAAATGTTGAAACTGCAAAACATAAAACAAATTGCAAGAAATGTTTTTGGTTGATGCAAGATTGCCAAGAACCGGGGATGCTCCTGCATCAAAATGCTTAATTGAAATGATTATACCTTCAATTGATGATGCAATATACTCTTAGGATAAGTCCTCCACGTGTTGATGCAATAACATGATAAATCATCATAAAATCCATCATAAGTTCATCATGAAAATATAATATAATATGCCTTGTGGTCTCTTGTTGATTCTTAGACTCATATCTACTCTTTAATTAGAATGATAGCTCTTGAATTGTAAGAATAAGATAATAGGAGATGATGAAAAGAATTAGAGAGTGATTTCTTATATAGGAATCTCAAAGTAAAATCACATTTTGGCTAACTCAAAATAATCATTTTATGCATTGAAGATAGAACCAAAATGGCAAGGCTGACACATTATCCTCCTAAAATTTTGGCCAAAAAGTATTGGACATTGTGCAACTCACACAATGTAACAACAAAATAGGCTCTAATTTTTAGGGTTGCAAGATAATAGGGCCTTGATACCTAAACTATAATGTATATGAAAAATGACAATATTTAAGTGGGAAAAAAATGCATGGAATGACATAGGACCCATATAAGAATAAAATTAAATAAGCTAATTTAGGGCATACTTAAAATATGGGCCCACATAATGAAGTGGTGACATATTAATGTAAAATAAAATAATATTTAATTATTTTAATGTGTAATAAAAGGTCCTAAAATGCATAGAGAAATGAGAAAATTAGAATGATTGTTAGGAGAGTGTGAAATTGGGATCATTAATTAAAGGAGTTCAATTTATGATGATACACACCTAAAGCACCAACACCTAAATTTTTCATTGCCTATAATGTCCACCTATTCCTTTCTTAGAGATGTTTATATTTAACATCAAATTTTATGTATTTTAAGATATTAGATGATCATGGTTATTTAATATTGTAATCCATTAAGTGTGTGCATTACCTCATCTGTTATATATTGAATAGTTATTCTTGATGTTTGATTTCAAGATGTAGGTATAGGATATTTCTCCTCCTGAATTGGTAGGTCTGAGTTATTTCCCAGTGGTGGTTAGTTTACAAATATCACATTGGGCCTTGTCTATATGTTATCCCTTATTGTACTTGAATTGAGTATGAGGTATGTACAATGTGACCCTAGATAAAGTCAGATTGTAATCAAAGGTGATTCTAGAATCCATTTGTGTTGCATGTGCTACCTCTAATTACATGTTCTAATTTAATGGTTTATTTTTCCTATTTTTCCATAAAAATATTTTATGAATTAGTTAGTGTATTTTGATTGGTTAAATGCACTTGCATGTTCTAGAAAAGAGAAATATAATTAAGTTAACTGTTCAAGAAATTTATAATTTAATTGGAAGAAACTAATATTTAAATTCAAATTATTTCATTGGGATATTAAAGTATTTGAATTGATTTAATTAGTTTTATTTTGAAATTGCAAAAAACAATGAATTGAGCATTTTTTATTTTATGAAACATATTTTTGAGAAAAAGAAAATTAAATTCAAAATAAAATAAAATAAAATAAATAAATTGGAAATTGGAAAAATGACATAAAGGAAAAGAAACTTAGTTTTATTTTCATTCTTGCATCTTGGGAAAATTGGGCTCTCAAACCCTCTTCTTGAAAATTTTGAAAATTGGTGGATTGAGATTGTTATGGATTGGATGAGCTTGCAGATTGCTTTGGATTTTAAAGATCAAGAGGTATTTGCATTGTGTTTGGTATTCCACTTCATCTTTTTGGATAAAAATGAAGAAATTATTTTTTTGAAAAAAATGAAATGAGAGGTAAATCTTGTCCCTTTCGTGTTTGAATGCTATGCTCACCCTTAAGCTAGCATATAGGTTTTTTTGTAGATTGAAATTTGAAAAAAGTAAAAAAGATTAGATTTTTAATAGTTTAAAAAAAAATCAATTTAAATCTTGTTGGATGGTATAATCAAGGAACATACTATTCTTCTTAGCAATTCAACTACAACCCTTTCATTATCAAAAGTTATTTTACATAACTACTTTCTCTTTAAAATCAATTTATGTCTTGCATCATTTATTTATTTGAGTTCCTATGACACTATGAACACTATGATACATCGAGTTTTGACAATTTTTTTGTTGTTGTCTTTGCATGCGACTTAGTTGCTTATAGCTACTGTTTTGGCTTCTAGGTAGTAACAATGCACGTTGTGGGGTTTGTTAGGTGTGCAAGGGTTAAAAAGTACACATTTCAAATTATCGTCAATACCTACTTAAATATGCCCCAATAATCGTGCACTTAAATTGCCAATACTTATGCACAAATGCCCCATTAGTCGTGCACTAGGGGTACCAATAAAGGTGCACAAATAGGTCAATTATGGTCCATAAATGCTAAAATAATGGGTGGCTATTGATACAAGTGAAATTTATTAATATGTTTTTTGGTTTCTTTAAAGTTAGTAATTGAGGGTTTGGTTGTGAGAGGAGTGAACAACTATTGGAACATGAACGGTAACTAGGGGAAGATCGCCAATAGATAACATAGTTCCACTATCTGTCACCTTATTGTCATGTTGACCCCCCAATAGTCGTCATAGTGAAAACACCATTAATAAATTTGTTTTGTACCAATAGCCGATCATTTTTTGTAATTAATTGGCCCTTTTGTGCACAACTATTGGAACATTTGTCCCATTTGTGTACCACTATTGGAACATTTGTGCACCACTATTGGGACATTTGTCAACAAGTACTAGCGATTTTGAGTTGATGGTTACTGGAACATCTTTAGTTGGGTATTAGACGACACTTTGAAATGTGTACTTTTTGACCTTTGTGTGCATAAGTGATTCCACAATGTGCATCACTGATTCCACAATGTGCATCGTTACTACCCAGAAGCCAAATCAATAGCTATAAGTAGTTAAGTTGCATACGAAGACAACTTAAAAAAAATCAAAATCCGATGTACTGTTTAGGATCTGTGGGTGTGCGAAGTTAGCCATGACAGCTAGTGGTGCTCTTCCCCTATTCTATATGATATTTTATTCTACTTAGACATCAATCATTTCAATAATCAAAGAGCCAATAGAAATTTCATGTGTCATTACGACTAAAAATGATAAATGAGTTTAGGGAAATTTACCCTAATTTCATCCCTCTACGCTTAAAATACAAGAGAAATTCAAAAGCAAAACATTACTTCGAAGATGCCACTGAATTCTACTATGACACAATTGCACGGCAAACATGTCCACTCAATTTTAAAGTCAGTTGTCATAGCCTGCAAAATAATTAGGTATAATCATTGAGAAAAATATGGAATCACCGGGACAGTTTTTGGCACGCGAATACATTTTAGTCTTGCAGTGGAGAAAATACAAAGGAAAGTACCAAGGTGGAAACTACCATGAAAGAGAAATCTCACTTCCAGGAGGCCATTAAATTCTAAATGCGTCGAGTTAATTTTAGTGTCGGTCATCGTAGCCTGCAAAATAATTATAGCCACTCGAGAGCAAAGAGAGAAAAAAGGCAGAAACTCAGAGGAAAGAGAAATGTGGCCACTAAATTGTAAAGTCACACACTTGCATGGCAGACACGTCCACTCAATCTTAATGTTGGTCGTCAAAATAATTATGAACGTTTCAGAGCGAGGACAGGAAAATATGGAATCACAGCTCTTCTAGATAAACTCGTCACAAAACTAGACAAATTTAAACTAGACAAATTTAAGTCTTGCACGGTGGAGAAATGTTTGTCCTTTGGCACGCTGGCTTTTCTCTTGCTTGTCAGGGATGGTAGGTTTGCATGATATTAACGCTATTGTACCTCATTTGTGACCCCATATGTTCCCACTTTATTAGAACAAGCAATGAAAACTTAAGTCATTCAAATTACAGGTCTGAGCAAAAGAAAAAATTTTGGTGTGGAAAAAGTACCGTGAATATGGTCGGAAAGTGTATGGTAATGACAACAATGTTAACACAAATTATTAAGACACACGGCTTACATTTAATCTGTTTAGTGGCAATATTCCTTTAAACCTAGGAAAGTTGTTCAAAGATAATTTGTTTAGTGGCAATATTCCTTTAAGCCTAGGAAAGTTATCTAAACTCTGGTTATTAAATCTTGCAAACAACAATATAACCGGAGTGATCCCTGCTATCTTGTCCAATTGCTCTTCCCTCATGGTCCTAAACTTGGGAAATAATAGTTTGGATGGGAGCTTACCACATGAGTTCAGTAAGCTAAGTAAATTAAGTTCGTTAGTTGTTCACACCAATAAATTGAATGGATTATTTCCATCGTCAATAGAAAATTGTTCGAACCTACAGGTTCTTGATATTGGAAACAATTTATTTGGAGGTGAAATACCAACTTTGATTGGAAATCTTTCAAACCTAAGAGTATTAGTAATGATGAAAAACAAGTTTATAGGCAATATTCCTTCAGAGATAGGCCAGTCAAATCATATCTTAGGTTTAATTCCACAAACAATCATATCATTGCAAGCAATGACAAGTGAAAGCCAAGATGGTTCTGTATTGAGTATATCTGGGAGTTCATATAAAAAGAAAAAAATATATAAAGATCCATTGGATATGATTTCAAAGGGTAGAGATGAGCACTACACATATATTCTTTCCACTCTGACATCCATAGATCTCTCAATGAATTGGAGGGAGGAATTGCTTTAGGTTTTGGGAATTTGAAGGGGCTGAAGTTTTTGAACCTTTCAATGAACAATTTGAATGGGGCCATTCCAAGTAGTTTGGGAGGAATCAGTCAGCTAGAATCATTAGATCTTTCAAGAAATAAATTTTCAGGATAAATCCCTCTGGAGCTTGATTTTCTGGATTCTTTAGGTTTCTTGAATTTATCCAACAACCACCTTTCAGGAAGTATACCACAAGGAAGACATATAACCACATTTAATGAATCCTGCTTTTCAGAGAATCCTAATTTATGGGGGTGTCCCTTGCCCAAAAAATGTTCTTGGCCACAGTTTGTTCTTCCTCCTCCAATTCCAGTTGACAAAGAAAAACAAAACACTAAAGATTCTTGGTATGGAATAGCACTGGGATTGTCATATGGAGTATATTTTGGAGGGATGGTGTCACTGATTCTAATAAAAATAAGTTGGAGAAGGATATACTTCAATAAAATTGATACAATCCTAAAATTTCAGTTTCCGTGGATGAAGAACTTGAGACTATAAAGTGTTACATCAGCAGTTCATCCAAATGTAAGTTTTTTTTTTTTAAAGTATTAATCATAGTTCAAAATATTAAATGCTAAACTCTAAAAATAAAATAGCACTTATAATTTTAGTCAAATTCTAATTGGATATATTATCAATGCATTATGGTTTGTTTATTGTACTTTTAAATTGAATAAAAAATCCTTTTGATTGTTACTAATATGTAACTTCATGTACAGGTATTTGTTTTTGCTTGGGATGGTTTCTTGGTGCATCCTCCTTATTGAAGACATATCACTATCTTATATAGATGTTAAATGTAGATTATAACTTGAAGATTGTAAATCTTTAATGTATTGTCACATGATTTTGGGAAGGACTTGCATTCAATATTTAAAGCTCATTGTACTTTATGTCGATGCGATGATGAGATAATGATATGCAATCCTATCTTTTTGAAACGAGTTGAGGGAGTAGGCATTATTAGTAGAGAAGAAGCAATAGATTGGAGTTTATCAAGACCCATGCTACGAGCTTTCGGAATCCAATGGGATCTTCGTAAAGTGGATCATTATGAATGCTACGATGAATTGGATTGGGAAATCCAATGGCAAAAAGAAGGAGATTCGTTAGCTCGTTATTTGCTTCGAATCGGGGAAATGAAAGAATCTATAAAAATAATCAGACAGGCCCTAGAAGTAATTCTGGGAGGTCCCTATGAGAATTTAGAGGTTTGACATTTAAATAAGGGAAAAGATTCACAATGGAATGATTTCGAATCTCGATTTATCAGTAAAAAACCTTCCCCTACTTTTGAGTTATCCAAACAAGAACATTACGTGAGAGTAGAAGCTCCCAAGGGGGAACTAGGAATTTTTTTTATAGGAGATGATAATATTTTTCCCTGGAGATGGAAAATTTGACCACCTGGTTTTATTAATTTGCAGATCCCTCCTCAACTGGTTAAAAGGATGAAATTAGCCGATATCATGACGATTTTGGGTAGTATAGATATCATTATGGGAGAGGTTGATCGTTAAAATGGTTATTAATATAGCAGATCTTGAAGAACAAGCTATCAATTTATTTTCTCGATTGGGATTTTCAAGACAAATTTCTAGTCTTATATGGATTCTAATCGACATAATTATCCTTCAATTGGGAATTACAATAGGATTATTAGTTATTGTATGGCTCGAAAGAAAAATATCTGCGGGAATACAACAACGCATTGGACCTGAATACGCAGGTCCTTTGGGAATTATTCAAGCCTTGCAAGCAAAAGTAGAGGTAAAAACACAAACTGAACCTACAAATGTTGACAATCAGTAGAAGGTAGAGAAACCGACAGAGAAAGAACCTGAACAGAGCATAGATGAACCGACAGTCAGCAAGACAAAGAATAAGGATGACAGTAAGACTAAAAGAAAAATTGAAACACAGAATGAGCAAAAAAGCAGAAACAGTGAATAAAGAAGAGGTCAATGATGGAAATAAGGAAGAAGTGGTTAAGGCAATTGGACAAGTGTCTGAAGAAAAGAAAGTTATAGCCGTGCCTAGCACTTCCACCATGAATTTCAGGCCTACAAATGTGACTAATGTACTTTTGGATTTAATTAAGAGGATCAAAAATTGTTATTAGTATTATGGATGTGTTGCATTAGTTTTGTCATTGATGTCAACACTAGATGGTCAAAATGAATGCTATATGGATAAACAAATGTAAGATACAAATGTTTATATGGTGATTTCTAAATGAATGCATGTGTAAAATGTATAAACCAATATTGAAACAAATGGTTTTGTTTGTTATGATCTAAATGTTGATAAAATATAGCTAAGTGAAATGATAATGTGATGATAATGATAATGCAACTCATGGGTAATGAATAATTGCACCTTAATGCAATTAAAAGGATAAGGAATGCATTGGAATGAATCCTAGATGAAATTTGTTTGTAAGACGAAATGAATGAGTATATTCTCATACTAGATGGATAGATAAATAAATGTATGCAACTATGGAAATCTAAAAAAATGCATGGTAAACAAGTTTAAATGATGATAAATGATGAGTATAAATGATACTAAATGAATGCACGGTAATGGCTAATAATGGTAATAAATGCAAATGATGAGAAATTTATCATTCAAATGAATCGAAATGTCATGAGTGTGCAATGATGAAATGATGTAATCATACTAATGCAAGCCAATGATAATGAACTAGGTTTATGTAAATGCAACTAAATAATTTTAAATGCTTTTAATGAATGGCTAAAAACTTCAATAAACTTATGTGCAAGTACATGATAATGAACTAGGTTGATGAAAAATGCAACTAAATGTAATGAAATGATAATGTGATTATGATAGATGAATGCAAGGTTGTTTAGACTTTGCATGATGCACTTATGATGTATCAGAGAACTCTGTCGTGATTGTATCCAAGACCAAGTCATATTTCAAATAACTTCTCATATTAACTTTATTCACACTTGCATACAAAACCATGCATATGAATAATGAATGATTAAATGGATGGGTGATATGCAACAAAATGTAATATAAACATATGAGATGGAATGACAATCCATAGTGCTTTATTTTCATCTTTGAGCATGGTAACATCTAGCCTGGATGAGACAGTAGGAACCAAGGATGGAGCATTGTACCTGCAAACAAACAACATAAATAAAGCATAAAAAATATGGACCCTCCATAATGGTTCATGCTCATATGGTTGAGGTATACGATGTAGTCAGCAAGCCATAGTGATCTATAACTGTATTTTACATAAGATCACGTAGCTTAGTGAACTTCCCACATAGACACCATTAGTACATGCCCCAGAATTTCATTGGAATAATTCACAGAAGACATACAAACATCAGATAATGCACAACTAAGGCAAGCATCAGAATGCTAAAGTCGTAATGAGGATGAAAGAGGTCAAGATCACATTAGATACAACCTTCATCAAGGAAGTCCCCCACCTCCTCCTCCTCCAAATGACATAGACATGTTGCACCAATAAGTCAAGAATCTCGCCCAACAACTTCATAATCGTGTGAAAACAAACTAGTTTTTAGTTAACGATATTTGTCCCCATCCCTTTGATAGGAATCTACATATGCCACCTTTTCCATGAGGGTTTGAAACACCTAAGTTTGAAAAGTATCGAGGAAAAGGAGACCCTCGCGATCATGTTAGAGAATTTCATTTAGCTTGCCTAGAAGTGGCATATGAGGACACATAGCTAATGTGACTCTTTCCCTAAAGTTTGGGAGGAACAACCACATCATGGTTTTCCTAACTACCAAGTGGCATTAGGACATTCAAAGAACTAGTCCAGAAGTTCCTGGCCCATTACTCACACAACATTGAACGTGATATCACCATGGCTGATAGGTGTAACACTAAGCAAAAACTAGGAGAGCTATTTTTTAGTTTTTCTGCAATGATGGCATCAAATGTCTAGCAGACATTCTCTTTAGTTACCTGAACAAGAACTAGTGGAAATATTTATTTCCAACTTAAATGAAGAAATGAAATTTCACTTAGACATGAAAGGTACAGAATCCTTCAATGACATGATCACCAAGGGTTTAAAATGTGAGCGGGCTCTCATCAAAAAAGGGCTTATCAAGATATACAATGAGCCAAAGGATGGCCCTCACCCACGCTTCAATAGTGATAAGCCTAACTTCTAGAACAAAAGATAAAATGTTGTCAATGACGGGGTTGTGGATGCTAGGACTATCAAAAGTGCGCAACCCATGGTCCAATTTGCGGGACAGAACCCCCCACCCAAGAATAACACAGTTGCTCTCCCAAATCAAGGATGCAATGTACCTCAAGAAGAACCCAGACAATGGCAGCAAAATTTTAAACCAAAACGAACATACACCCCCTTAGGGGAGCCTATTGAAATAGTGTTACGTTAGTTGGTTTCTCAAAATCTGGTGACCTTACCAAAGACATAAAATTATGAACCTCAGGTCAAACCTTCATGGTGGAGGGATACTAAACATTGCGATATCCATCAAGGGAAAGGGCATAAGACAAGCAATTTTCACAGATTGAAAGATCTTATTCAAGATCTTATTGACCAAGGCAAGATCGAAATAAAAGGACACGACCTAAAAATAACAAACAATGATCATCTTATGTTTAAAAATCAGCTTCCATCACAAGATCAAAGGGGTCCTTTCACTTCAAGGGGAAATACAAATACCACTGATTATATGCACGTCGCTTATAATTACACTATGAATCAACTATATATGATGTCAGTGAACAAATTGCAACTATTACCATAAACAATCTCAGCTCCACCTTAGTGTTGTTACAAGTCATGACAAGATCACCATTAAAGCAGCTCCACAAGGCACCACATCTATCCCAAAGTAGTATAACCTTGTGGAACAATTAGATAAGATGCCCACCCTTATATCTATCTTAGAGCATTTGCGCCTATCCCCATCTCATAAAATAATCTTGGATCAAGCTCTCCAAGAGGCATCAATCCTTGTTAATCTAAACAAAGATTAGTTCTAAGCTATGGTTGGAAATCTAAGGTCATCACCATGTCTCACTTTCTCAGAAAGTGATAATACATCCTTCGAGCAACCTCATAACGCCTCACTCCACATTGAAGGGTTTATCAACCAACATAGGATCAAGCGAGTCTTGATCAATAATGGAGAAGGCCTGAATATCTGTACACTGCAATTGGTCACAGCATTAGGATATGCAACTAAATTAGTGGATCCCCGTAAAAAGATAACAATCAAAGCCTATGATGATGCAGAGCGTTCATCCAAAGGAGCAATTGTGCTACCAATCTGAGTGGGCCCAGTGGTGAAGCACATCATATGTCAAGTTATGGACCTTCCTCTATCATATAATTTATTGTTAGGAAGGCCTTGGATACCTGCCATGCAAGCCGTTCTATCCACCTACCATCAGTGTATCAAGTTCCCTCATAACGATGTGGAAATTACAATCCTGGGAGATGCAAATCCTTTTGCATATTGTCACAATATAAATCATAAACCAAAGATTATCATTCCCAACAATAGAGAAGCTATCTCATCTACATCATATGCAAGTCCAACCTCTCTTTCGAGTTCAAACACGACTATACCCAAACAAGAGAAGCTCAAGATGAAAATAGCAGAGGAAGGTCTTGGGGAGTACAATCTCAGCCAACTCTTTTGTGTTGGACAAATGCCTACTTCACCTACAACTCATGGTAAACCTCAAAAGTTACTTCATACACCACTGGTCAAGCCAGCATGCACTTTGACACCTTTCATCCTTGGAAAGAGTCAAGAAGAAGAGACTAAAGATGAGGACTTAGCAGAATGGATCTATAAAGATCCTATCACCATGAACATCCCACATGCTAAGCTTCCCACAGATCCATATGGAAAAGGCCTTCTCATTATGCAAAGAATGGGTTATCATTGTCCAAGTGCTTTGGGAACTTGCAAGCAAGGACAACATGAGCTGATACAGAGAGAATTAAAACCCAAAGATAACACAGGATTAGGCTTTCAAAAGGAGATCCTTCCTAAGCTTAGATTCAATGGGAAACCCAACAAACCTCTATATCAGCCTACTACAACCATAAAGAGGTCACCATTGATTATATTAGCAGCACCACACACCATAGCAACTACCCCACTGAGGCTAAAAATCCCAATAATATAATCTACAGCACCAGTCATCCCACCAATCAAACTAGCAACCCCATCAACAGCAAAAACTAGATCAATAGCACCATTGGCAACAACAACTATATCATAATCCCTGACAATATCAACAACAATGGCAATTCCAGTAGAAGCAGCAGTGTCAACAACACTGATACTCCCCATATCGGATTCATTGATCCCTATAATCCTTCTTGTAGCACCAATAATTTTGTCTATCCAAGTACATCAGCCAATCACACCTGTAGTGTTTAACTCAAAGGATATCCCAATATGGTATAGCAACCGCATACTGGAAAGTGACTCAGAGACCAACTCACATGAGTGGGAATTTGATTCAGTACATCTCAATACTTAATATGAGGAAGACACATCACCCCCTCCACCTCACAAAGAAATCCTTGTTTATGGAGAAGGGCATATTAAAACCTCTTAGGTTCCTGAACTGGAAACACCTTCCACAGACCCTACGTCACATCCTACGCCCGATTCTGACAAGGAGAGTATCATCAATGACCTTCACCATAATATCTTAACCCTCACTGACACATCTAACGAACTTAACCTAATCGATGAGGTAATGCCCATTATCCATCCTAAACTCATCAAATGGAACCCACCTAACCCCGCATGCCTTGACCACTTCTAAAATGATGAGGCTATCATTGACTTTTTGGAACTACAAGATAACATACCAAGCGGGGATCATAAAGTTGGATTCACCATAGAACTTAATAGCACAACATACTTTGGGGGGAATGCCAAACCTTTCAGCTACAAAAATATAACGATAAAACATGGATCTTCTAGTGAAAACCACACTGTGGCACTGTTTGATCCCACAAAAGTAAAAAGAAAGAGTGTATCCAAAGGTGAAAACCTCTCTGAGGCACCTGAGGATTAAAGGTTTGACATTCTCCCCTCTAGTACACAACAGGAACGATTAATGATTCTCATTGAGGAACTGAAAGAATACAACGTGGGGACTCCTGAAAATCCTCACCACATACATCTGGCATCTCCTTTATCTCTAGAGGAACAACCTAAGCTTGTCAAATTCTTCAAAAAATGCCAGATCAACTTTGCATGGTCATATGTAGACATGCCTAGTTTTGATCCTGATTTAGTCATGCATCATCTCACCATAGCAGAAGGAGCTAAGCCTGTCAAGCAAAAACTTCGCAAGATGCATCCCCAGATCACGGTACTAGTCAAAGTAGAACTTAAGAAACTCCTAGACATTGGTTTTATTAGACCAATTGATTATGCAGATTGGATATCGAATATTGTGTCTGTTGGCAAACCAAATGAGGGCATCTGTATGTGCATTGATTTCAGAGATCTGAACAAGGCATATCCTAAAGATGACTTCCCCCTACCAAACATCGACATAATAGTGGACCTAACAACCAGACATGCCATGCTTTTACTCATGGATGGCTTTTCAAGGTATAACTAGATAAAGATCGCACCCAAGGATCAACATAAGATGGCCTTCACATGTCCATGGGGAGCATACTGCTGGAATGTAATGCCTTTCGGTCTAAAGAATGCAGAAGTGACCTATCAAAGAGCCATGATGACCATCTTCCATGATATGATGCATACTATAATGGAAGATTATGTTGATGACTTACTAGCAAAATCATTAACAAGAGTAGGTCATCTAGAAATATTAGAGAAAATCTTTGACAGACTGGAACAATATCATGTTCGACTCAACCCAAAGAAATGTGTCTTTGGAGTAACCTCAAGGAAGCTTCTAGGATACATTGTCTCAAGCAAAGGCATTGAGGTCGACCCAGCAAAGGTCAAAGAAATCATGGATGTGCCACCTCCAAAGAACATCAGTCAACTAAGGACATTACAAGGGTGGCTACAATCCATCTAAAGATTCTTTGCACAACTAGAAGATAAGTGTCACCCCTTTACACACTTGCTACACAAGAACATCCTCTTTCAATGGGATACCAAATGACAACAAGCATTTCAAATGCTTAAGGATTATCTCATGAATAAACCATTGTTGATCCCATCAGATCTGAGTACGCCTTTATTACTCTATATCTCGGCAACAAATACAACATTGGGAGTGCTCCTAGATCAACACAATGCAGAAGGGAAAGAGTGTGTTGTCTACTACATCTCTCGCACACTCATTGGCTATGAACTCAATTACACACCTATTGAGCGAGCTTGCCTAGCAGTAATCTTGGCTGCAACTAAACTAAGGCACTATCTATTAACACATAAAGTACAAATCATTGCAAAGATAGATCCACTAAAGTACTTGATGCTCTACAAAAAGGGAAGGTTAGTCAATGATATCAAGACACAAACAAGAAAAGAAAGGAAACTGTTAGTGTCAGAAATCACAAACAAAATACTTTCCTACACAAGCATATCAAAAGAGATATCAAAAGTATGATAAAATATCTAACTAAGAAGGTAAATATGATGAGGCATCTCCAAATGCCTCCTAACATGCTCTTGGTTTCTTCTCCCTTGTTCCTCTCCTCTCCAAATTCCAAAATAGTGTAGCTCTGAGCAACTTTTTGCACTATGGATGCTTATGGAGGTTTGAGATTGAAATATTGCTCTAAATGTAAATAAAGAAGCTAATATTAAGCT
Source organism: Cryptomeria japonica (assembly GCF_030272615.1). Taxonomy (NCBI): domain Eukaryota; kingdom Viridiplantae; phylum Streptophyta; class Pinopsida; order Cupressales; family Cupressaceae; genus Cryptomeria; species Cryptomeria japonica. The sequence goes on from NC_081415.1 coordinate 181,635,853, forward strand.
ATTGATACTAAAATGATTTATTTTAACCCAAATGACAATATATGAGTTGATTATGCTAAAATGCTCTCTCAAAATGCCTATAGCTTAAATGCATACAAGTTTTCAGGATCCTGATTATGAAGAAATGGGCTCTATTTATAGGAAAAATGGAGCAATGGATGGTTGAGATTGAGCAATCTCAACAAGGGTCAGGATTGAATGGTTTGAGATCCATGTGAGGGTTTTCAACCCAATCCCAAGATGACATGTGCCAATATGAGATAGGTTGAGAGAAGAGGGAATAAGCATTAAATGCTTGACATGACCTTGAGAGTTAAGGTCAAGGTTAGTTGAATGAATAAATTCTTTATTCAAAGAATAAATCTTTTATCCAATGGGTAAACTCTTGTGCAAAGGCGAGAGGGATAAACATGGTCAAAGAAGTAAATGCTTGAGGAGACACATGAGTGCAAGTTGAAATAACCATAAATGGTTATGTAAGAGCCATTAATGGTCATGTAAGAGCCATTAGTGGTTTTCAAAGACTTTAGAGGTTAAATTGTTGAACACACAAAGCATTAAAAGCTTTTCAAAGATTTTGAAGTCTTTGAGAAGTGACTCCAAGTTGCTTAAGAATGTGACAATAATTAAGGGATGGATTAGGTTAATTAGGAAGGGGTTAGAAGAATCTAGAAGGGGGTTTAGGAATGTAAGTGGATTTGGTGGGTGAAGGAAAATAGGATTTTATTGAAATAAAAATCATTTATTTCAATAAATGTGTGCAAGTTGCATTTGTAGGAAAATGCAAGTGGGGGGGGATAATGATTTAAATAAATGTTTAATTTAATTTATTTAAAAGAAGAATAGGGGGATTTAATTAAATAAATAGATTTTATTCATTTAATTGATTGTGAATTTGGTTTAATGAATTAATTAAAATAAATTGAATAATTTATTTAATTAATAGAAGAATGTTTGAGGATGAATTAATTAAATATTAATTTAATTAACTGAAGGCTTAGTGGATTTTTAATCAAATAAATAGCAAATATTCATTTAATTAAACTGGACAGATTTATGTGACTACATTTGCCCCTCTTTAAGACGGTGCAGTTTTATCGTGTCATTTCAAAGAAAGAAAATAGGTGTGAAGAATATGCCCCATAAATGTTAATTTAGTGGGTGGTATGCCCCCTCGAGAGATGGGTCAAAAAATTTCAAAAAATCGAGCGATCTCTAAAAAAAGAATGAAAATTGGCAGGGTAGTAGAAGAGAAGAAGTTAGCAACATGGGTGAAAAATAGAAGAAATCGGGGGGGAAATGGAGAAATGGGAGGCTTGAGAAGTTCATGGGGACCACGGTGACGAGCGGGGGAAAATTACGGTGACTTTGAAGGGTTTAAATAGGGAGAAAGGGGTGAAAACAAGATCATTTGTTACCGCGACCAGTGTGAAACCAGAGCTCTGAGATTGACTTTTGAGAGGAGCGAGTAGCAGTCAGGATGTCGGTACCAGTTGCAGAGCACCGTTTTGAGTGAGTCCGTCGGTTCCAGTGGCTAGATGACTATGGACTAGCGGTACGCAAATTTGAATTTTTAATTTTTATGCATTTTGGTCATGTTTTTTGCTGAGTCGAAGTTGAGTCGGGATAATAGCACTGAAAATATGTTTTGGCGCTATTGTCCAATTAACTAGCGCTATTGTGCCGCAATGGCGCTATTGAGGTGCTATTTGAGCGCTTTTGAAAATTTTAGCGCTATTGTAGGCTAGTTTAGGTGCTTTTGATGTATGAGCACTATTGAGTGCTTTTGTGTTTAAGCAACGCTATTGTCGTGTTGTTGTAGCGCTTTTGTATTGCAAGATAAGGAATGTCCCAGTTTGTGTGAAAATCTCTCGATGCCAAAGATGGATGGATTTTACCCATAAGGTCAAGACCCCATTGACAAAAAGGCCATGGTGTTGTGATGGGTTGCAATTCTTGTGCTGGTGCATGTATCAAGTCTCCATGAATTTGGCATTTCTTGCACTTCCTGACAAAGTAGTAGGAGTCTTTTTCCATAGAGGGCCAATAGTATCCATTGCGTAGGAGTATCTTGGCTAGTGACGGACTGCTTGCATGAGTTCCACAAATTCCTTCATGTACCTCTTCCAAGGCCTTTGTTATCTCATCTTGTTCCAGACATCGAAGGAGAGTACCATCAAGACTGTGTCGGTATAGGGTTTCGGCAATAATGGTATATCGAGCAGTTTGGCAAATGAAGGTTTTACATTGGTTATTCGATTGGTTGGGAGGAAGGGTGTGATCACGAAGATAGGTGTAGAATTCACCATACCATGGAGATTTGGAACTGACAAGGTGGCATATCATCTCGGATTCGGGGATATCATAAGCGGGGATCCAAAGCTATTCTACTAGGAATTTGTAGTGTATTGAATTCTATGGAAGATCTAGGAGAGATGCGATGGTAGCCATAGCGTCAGCAGCTCGATTCTAATCTCTCGGTATCTTCTCAAAGGAAATTGTAGTAAATGATGACTTTAGATTGTCCACCATTTGCTTGTATGGCATGAGTTTATCATCCTTTGTCTGATATTTATCAGTGGCTTGTCGAATGACTAGTTGTGAGTTGCCATATACTTGTAGTTTTTGTAATTTCCATTGTACGACTAGCCTGAGTCCTGTGATCAAGGCCTCATACTCTGCTATGTTGTTAGTGCATGGAAATGTGAGCCTATAAGACTTTGGGATGCTATCACCTTGAGGTGTGATAAACAAAATGCCTGCCCCCGAGCCATGCCTAGTGTATGAACCATCAAAGTATAGTTTCCATGGTTGTGCTATTGTGATCATGAATATCTCTTCATCTAGAAAATTGGAAATGAGAGGATGATCGCCTATGAGTGGTGCATCGGCCAACTGATCTGCAATAACTTGACCTTTGATAGCTTTACGATCTATGTACTCGATATCGAATTCACTTAGAATCATCACCCATTTGGCCAAGCGGCCTGTCAATGCTGCTTTGCTGAGTAAATACTTGAGTGGATCAATCTTTGCAATGACTTGTACTTTGTGTGTTAATAGATAATGCCTCAGTTTAGTGGTGGCCAAGATGACTGCTAGGAAAGCTCGCTCAATAGGTGTGTAATTGAGTTCATAGCCAACTAGTGTGCAAGAGATATAGTAAACAACGCACTCTTTCCCTTCTGCATTATGTTGTGCCAATAGTACACCCAATGTCGTACTTGTTGCTGATATATAGAGTAGCAGAGGTCGACTTGGATCTGGTGGGATTAGCAATGGTGTATTCATGAGATAATCTTAAGCATCTGGAATGCTTGCTAGCATTGGGCATCCCACTGAAAGCGGATGTTCTTGTGTAACAGGTGTGTAAAAGGATGACACTTATTTGCCAGTTGTGCAATGAACCTTTAGATGGATTGTAGCCGTCCTTGTAATGTCCTTAGCTAACTGATGTTCTTTGGTGGTGGCATGTCCATGATTGCTTTTACCTTTGTTGGGTCGACCTTGATACCTTTGCTTGAGACAATGTATCCTAGAAGCTTCTTGGAGGTTACTCCAAAGACACATTTCTTTGGGTTGAGTCGAACATGGTATTGTTCCAGTCTATCAAATATTTTATCTAATATGTTTAGATGACCTTCTCTAGTGAGTGATTTTGCTAGTAAGTCATCAACATAATCTTTCATCATAGTATGCATCATGTCATGGAAGATGGTGGTCATTGCTTGTTGATAGGTTGCTCCTGCATTCTTGAGGCCGAAAGGCATTACATTCTAGCAATATGTGCCCCATGGACATGTGAAGGATGTCTTATATTGGTCCTCTGGTGCAATATTTATTTGATTGGTCGATATTTGGTAGGGGGAAGTCATATTTAGGACATGCCTTATTCAGATCTCTGAAGTCGGTACAAATGCGGATGCCCCCTTTTGGTTTGCCGACAAGCACAATGTTGGAGATCCAATCTGCATAATCAATTGATCTAATGAAACCAACATCTAGGAGTTTCTTGAGTTCTATTTTGACTAGCACTACAATCTGAGGATGCATCTTACGAAGCTTCTGCTTGACAGGTTTGGCTCCTTCTGCTACGGTGAGGTGATGCATGACTAAATCAAGATCAAGCACAGGCATGTCTGCATATGACCATGCAAAGTTGATTTGGCATTTTTTGAAGAATTCAACAAACTTAGACTATTCCTTTGGAGTTAAAAGAGATGCTAGATGTATGTGGTGAGGAGTTTTAGAAGTACCCACGTCGTATTCTTTTGTTTCCTTGATGAGAATCATTCATCGTTCATGTTATGTACTAGAGAGGAGAATGTCAAACCTTTCATCCTTAGGTGCCTCAAAGAGGTTTTCACCATTGAATACACTCTTTCTTTTTACTTTTGTGGGATCAAACAATGCCACAGTGTGGTTTCCACTGGAAGATTCATGTTTTATTGTTATATTTTTGCTGTTGAAAGGTTTGGCATACGCCCCAAAGTATGTTGTGCTATTAAGTTCTATGGTGAATCCAACTTTATGATCCCTGCTTGGTATGTTATCCCGTAGTTCCAAAAAGTCAATGATCGCCTCATTGTTTTGGGAGTGATCAAGGCATCGCAGGCTAGGTTGGTTCCATTCGATGAGTTCAAGATGGATAATGGGCATTACCTCATCGATTAGGTTTAGTTCGTTAGCTGTGTTAGTGAGGGTTAATATATTATGGCGAAGGTTGTTGATGATACTCTCCCTATCAGAATCAGGTGTAGGATGTGACGTAGGGTATGTGGAAGGTGTTTCCAATTAAGGAACCCAAGAGGTTTTAATCCGCGCTTCTCCATAAATAGGGATTTCTTTGTGAGGTGGAGGGGGTGATGCGTCTTCCTCATCAGAAGTATTGAGATGTACTGAATCAAATTCCCACTCATATGAGTCAATCTCTGAGTCACTTTCCAGTATCCAATTTCTATACCATACTGGGATATCCTTTGAGTTAAACACTACAATTGTGATCAGCTGATGTACCTGGATAGACGGAATGATTGGTGCTGTAGGAAGGATTATAGGGATCAATGCATCTGATATGGGGAGTATTGGTGTTGTTGATGTTTCTGCTTCTACTAGAATTGCCAGTATTGTTGATATTGTCGAGGATTCTGATATAGTTGATGTTGCTAATGGTTCTATTGATGCATTTGTTGTTGCTGATGGGGTTGTTGGTTTGATTGGTGGGATGACTGGTGTTGTAGATGATATTGCTAGGATTTTTAGCCTCAGTGGGGTAGTTGCTATGGTGTGCAGTGCTGCTGATATAATCAAAGGTGACCTCTTTATGGTTGTAGTAGGCTAATATAAAGGTTTGTTGGGTTTCCCTTTGAATCTAAGCTTAGAAAGGATCTCCTTTTGAAAGCCTAATCCTGTGTTATCTTTGGGTTTTAATTCCGGTTGTATTAGCTCATGTTGTCCTTTCTTGCAAGTTCCCAAAGCACTTTGACCATCATAACCCATTCTTTGCATAATGAGAAGGCCTTTTCCATATTGATCTGTGGGAAGCTTAGCTTGTGGGATGTTCATGGTGATAGGATCTTTATAGATCCATTCTGCTAAGTCCTCATCTCTGGTCTCTTCTTCTTGATTCTTTCCAAGGATGAAAGGTGTCAAAGTGTATGCTGGCTTGACTAGTGGTGTATGAAGTAACTTTTGAGGTTTACCATGAGTTCTAGGAGAAGTAGGCATTTGTCCAACACAAAAGAGTTGGCTGAGATTGTACTCCCCAGGACCTTCCTTTGCTATTTTCATCTTGAGCTTCTCTTGTTTGGGTATAGTGGTGTTTGAACTAGAAAGAGAGGTTGGACTTACATATGATGTGGATGAGATAGCTTCTCTGTTGTTGGGAATGGTAATCTTTGGTTGATGATTTATATTGTGACAATATGCAAAGGGATTTGCATCTCCCATGATTGCAATTTCCACACCGTTATGAGGGAACTTGATACACTGATGGTAGGTTGATGAAACGGTTTGCATGGTGTGTATCCAAGGTCTTCCTAACAATAAATTATATGGCAGAGGAAGGTCTAGAACTTGACATATGATGTGCTTCACCACTAGGCCCACTCGGATTGGTAGCACAACCGCTCCTTTGGATGAACGCTCTACATCATCATAGGCTTTGATTGTTATCTTTTTATAGGGATCCACTGATTCAATTGCATATCCTAATGTTGTGACCAATTACAGTGTACAGATATTTAGGCCTGCTCCATTTTCAATCAAGACTCGCTTGATCCTATGCTGGTTGATAAACCCTTCAATGTGGAGTGAGGCGTTATGAGATTGCTGGTCAGATGTATTGTCACTTTTTGAGAAAGTGAGACATGATGATGACCTTAGATTTCCAACCATAGCTTGGAACTGATATGTGTTTAGATTTGTAGGGACTGACACCTCTTGGAGAGCTTGATCCAAGATTATTTTATGAGATGGGGATAGGCACAAAAGCTCTAAGATAGATATAAGTGTGGGCATCTTATCTAACCATTCCACAAGGTTATATACTTTGGAATAGATGTGGTGCCTTGTGGAGCTGCTTTAATGGTGATCTTGCCATGACGTGTAACAACATTGCTGGTGGAGCTGGGATTTTTTATGGTAATAGTTGCAATTTGTTCACTGGCATCATATAGGTGATTCACAGTGTAATTATAGGCAGCACACGTATAATCAATGGTATCTTTTTTCAGCCCTGAAGTGGAAGGACCCCTTTGATCTTGTGATGGAAGTGGATTTTTAAACATGAGATGATCATTGTTTGTTGTTTTTGGGTCATGTCCTTCTATTTCGATCTCGCCTCGGTCAATAAGATCCTGAATAAGATATTTCAATATGTGAAAATTGCTTGTCTTATGCCCTTTCCCTTAATGGATATCACAATGTTCAGTATCCCTCCACCATGAAGGTTTGACCCAAGGTTCATAATTTTATGTCTTTGGTAAGGTCACCAGATTTTGAGAAACCAACTGATGTAACACCATTTCAATAGGCTCCCCTAAGGGAGTGTTTGTTTGTTTTGGTTTAAAATTTTGCTGGTGTTGTCTAGGTTCTTCTTGAGGTGCATTATGTCCTTGATTTGGGGGAGCAACTGTGTTATTCTTGGGTGGGGGGTTCTGTCCCACAAATCAGACCACAGGTTGCAAACTTTTTATAGTCCTAGCATCCACAACCCCATCATTGATGACGTTTTTGTTTTTGTTCCAGAAGTTAGGCTTATCACTATTGAAGCATGGGCGAGGGCCATCCTTTGGCTCATTGTATATCTTGATAAGCCCTTTTTTGATGAGAGCCCACTCACATTTTAAACCCTTGGTAATCATATCATTGAAGGATTCTATGCCTTTCGTGTCTAAGTAAAATTCCATTTCTTCGTTTAAGTTGGAAATAAATATTTCCACTAGTTCTTGTTTAGGTAACTAAAGAGAATGTCTGCTAGACATTTGATGCCATCGTTGCAGAAAGATTGAAAATAGCTCGCCTGGTTTTTGCTTGGTGTTACATAGATCAGCCATGGTGATATCACGTTCAATGTTGTGGGAGTAATGTGCCAGGAACTTCTGGACTAGTTCTTCGAAGGTCCTAATGCCACCTGGTAGTCAGGAAAACCATGATGTGGTTGTTCCTCCCAAACTTTGGGGAAAAATTCGCATTAGGTATGTGTCCTCGTATGCCACTTCGAGGCAAGCTGAATGGAATTCTCTTACATGATCATGAGGATCTCCTTTTCCTTGGTACTTTTCAAACTTGGGTGTTTCAAACCCTCGTGGAAAAGGTGGCATATGTCATTTGGAGGAGGAGGTGGGGGATTTCCTAGATGAAGGTTGTATCTGATGTGATCTTGACCTCTTTCATCCTCATTACGACTTTGGCATTCTAATGCTTGCCTTAGTTGTGCAATATCGAAATCAGAGGGTAGTTTGGCTCCCTCTTGAGTAATTCTTAAAAAGTGAGCATCAACATTACTCTTGAGTATTTTGTCAAAAATTTAATTAAAGAGAGGGTTGCGTTGTGCCCTTTCTATTGCTGCAGGAGTAGGAGTACTCAGATTTTCATCATATGGGTTTCCTACAAGGGCTTCTTGGAATTCATTGATATTTTCCTCCTCTTTTTCCTTAATTTCCATTTGTCTAGATCTTGATCTGGTTTGAGCCATTTTGTTTACAAGTTGTTATTGAATTTTGGTGAAAATGATGATGAGTTGTTGATGAAATGAGAGATTTATGTTTGGTGGAGTGTTTTGCATATGGATCTCTAGCACTAAAGGTAGATGTGACCAAATTCCTTTCTTGAATTGCTTGTTGTGTTTGATTGACAATATTTGATGTGATAAGGTTTAGAGAGATCTGAGATGTGTTACAGACTCAACTACCTAGTCATGAGAGGATTCACTCATAGACTAGTTTTAACTTGCATAGAAATGCCTCTTAGGATGAGTTTATCCTACATGTAGACACACTCTAAAAAGTGATGTATTGTGTTTGATTCAAGCAATATTGAAAGAGAACTTTAGGATAAAAACCTCTTGATGTTTTGAGAGTTGAAATGGATTGATGATGTGTGAATGTGATAATGGATGAAATGTTAACTTCAATAAAAACTTTGTGTTACAAAAGGCACAAACTCTTCCTCTTCTTGTTCAAGGGTTGGTGGTTCTTCCCTAGCTGAGTTATATGTGATGCAAATGTCTGAAAAGAAGGTAGGATTGATTTTACCTCCTTTTTTCTTATTATAACTCAAAGCTCTATATTGAGTAAAAGCTCTGTGGTTTAATGACTCTTGATCAAACTCATTTGATTTCCCTTGAAGATATAGACGCATGTGATGTAAGAAGGTTCTATGAGAGACAAAGATTTGTCTATTAAGATAGAAGAATTTCCTTCTTTTGATAAAAGCCTTTGAGCTCAATGGTCTTTTCTTCAAGTTGATATGTTGATAAAGATTCTTCTTTCTCAAGATGTGAAGAATGGTCATATAGTTTGATACTTTTGTTGTTTCACTTTTTGGAATCTTTGTTGGTTTTTTTTTGAAAAATGTTATGAATTCTTGTTTTTGGAATTAGATTTTTTATTTTTATTTGACAAGAAAATAAAGCAAGCACACAAACACAAGAATGTTTCCTCAAAAGGCACAAATAAGTGTGGGTCTAGATCAACCCAATCTTTGGACTTTTATGACCCTTCCCTTCCAAATGTTTTTGAGTATGTTTTTCCAAAAAACCTGAAGCCGGGTCAGTTTATCACTGGTCTTGATACAAAATGAAGACACTTCAAACACTCTTTATCCCTAAGGTCAAATGGCCAGTTGTGATAATTTCAGCCCACATCTTGATATTTCTTCAAGTTTGGTACTACATACCTTATGAATCCCATCGTGGTAGGTAAGGATGTGATATACTAAGTCTTGCATGAGCATTACAAATAGCATTCATTTTGACCAATGATATGCTCATGATTTGAGGACAACGGATCTTACATTGGTAGGAAAGCCTACAATGTGGAGACAAATAATCTTGGTAGCAACTAAATTGAGGCACTATATGTTAACACATAAAGTACAGCTCATTGCAAAGATAGATCCACTAAAGTACTTACTCAGCAAAGCAGCACTGACTGACCACTTGGATAAATCGGTGATGATTCGAAGTGAATTTGACATTGAGTATGTGGACCGTAAGGCTATCAAGGGTCAAGTTATTGCAGATCAGTTGGCCGATGCTCCACTCATAAGTGATCATCCTCTCATTTCCAATTTTTCAGATGAAGAGATATTCATGATCATAGAAGCACAACCATGGAGTCTATACTTTGATGGTTCATATACTAGGCATGGATCGAGGGTAGGCATTATGTTTATCACACCTCAAGGTGACAACATCCCAAAGTATTACCAGCTCACATTTCCATGCATGAACAACATAGCAGAATATGAGGCCTTAATCATAGGACTCAGACTAGCCATACAATGTAAACTAAAAGAGTTACAGATATATGGCAAATCTCAACTAGTCATCCAACAAGTAACCGATGAATATCAGAACAAGGATGACAAACTCATGCCATACAAGCAAATGGTGGAAAGTTTAAAGACATCATTTACTACTATCACTTTTGAGCAGATACCCAGAGATCAGAATTGAGCTGTTGACGCTATGGCTACCATTGCATCTCTCCTAGATCTTCCACAAAATTCAACCTGCTACGAGTTCTTGGTAGAACAGCTTTGGATTCGTGCTTATGATATCCCCGAATCCGAGATAATTTGTCACCTTGTCAATTCTGAATCCCCATGGTATGGTGAGTTCTACACCTATCTACATGATCACACACTTCCTCCTAACCAATCAAATAACCAACGTAAAACCTTCATTCGCCAAACCACTCGATATTACCATTATTGTTGAAACCCTATACCGACGTAGTCTTGATGGTACTCTCCTTCGATGTCTAGAAGAATATGAGATAACAAAGGCCTTGGAAGAGGTACATGAAGGAATTTGTGGGGCTCATGCAAGTGGTCCTTCCTTAGCAAAGAAGATCATACGCACTGGATACTATTGGCCATCCATGGAAAAAGACTCCTACTACTTTGTCAAAAAGTGCAAGAAATTCCAAGTTCATGGAGACCTGATACATGCACCAACACAAGAATTGCAACCAATCACAACACCATGGCCCTTTTGTCAATGGGGACTAGACCTTGTGGGTAAAATTCATCCATCTTCATCCAAGAGGTTTTAATCTGCGCTTCTCCATAAACAGGGATTTCTTTGTGAGGTGGAGGGGGTGATGCGTCTTCCTCATCTGAAGTATTGAGATGTACTGAATCAAATTCCCACTCATGTGAGTCGATCTCTGAGTCACTTTCCAATATCTGGTTGCTTTACCATACTAGGATATCCTTTAAGTTAAACACTATAGGTGTGATCGGGTAATGTACCTGGATAGACAGAATGATTGGTGCTACAGGAAGGATTATAGGGATCAATGAATCTAATACGCAGAGTATCGACATTGTTGACGTTGTTGCTTCTACTGGAATTGCCAGTGTTGTTGATACCATCGGGGATTCTGATATAGTTGTTGTTGTTGCTAGTGGGGTTGTTGGTTTGATTGGTGGGATGACTGGTGTTGTAGATGACATTGCTAGGATTTTTAGCCTCAGTGAGGTAGTTGCTATGGTGTGCAGTGCTGCTGATAAAATCAAAGGTGACCTCTTTATGGTTGTAGTAGGCTAATATAGAGGTTTGATGGGTTTCCCTTTGAATCTAAGCTTAGGAAGGGTCTCCTTTTGAAAGCCTAATCTTGTGTTATCTTTGGGTTTTAATTTTGGCTGTATCAGCTCATGTCATCCTTGCTTGCAAGTTCCCAAAGCACTTTGACCATCATAACCCATTCTTTGCATAATGAGAAGGCCTTTTCCATATTGATATGTGGGAAGCTTAGCTTGTGGGATGTTCATGGTGATATAATTTTTATAGATCCATTCTGCTAAGTCCTCATCTCTGGTCTCTTCTTCTTGATTCTTTCCAAGGATAAAAGGTGTCAAAGTGCATGCTGGCTTGACCAGTGGTGTATGAAGTAACTTTTGAGGTTTACCATGAGTTCTAGGAGAAGTAGGCATTTGTCCAACACGAAAGAGTTGGCTGAGATTGTACTACCCAAGACCTTCCTTTGCTATTTTCATCATGAGCTTCTCTTATTTGGGTATAGTGGTGTTTGAACTAGAAAGAGAGGCTGGAATTACATATGATGTGGATGAGATAGCTTCTCTGTTGTTGGGAATGGCAATCTCTGGTTGATGATTTATATTGTGACAATATGCAAAGGGATTTGCATCTCCCAGGATTGTAATTTCCACATCGTTATGAGGGAACTTGATACACTGATGGTAGGTGGATTGAACGGCTTGCGTGGCGTGTATCCAAGGTCTTCCTAACATTAAATTATATGATAGAGGAAGGTCCAGAACTTGACATATGATGTGCTTCACAACTGGACCTAGTCAGATTGGTAGCCCAACCGCTCCTTTCGATGAATGCTCTGCATCATCATAGGCTTTGATTGTTATCTTTTTACAATTTTATGACATTACATTTAGCCTCCACTTTAGCTAGAGTATAAGCGTATGCCAATAATACCGGTAAAGTACAATGAAACAAGATTGAAAGACTTTCACCATGTCAAGGAGGCAAGATACAACAAGCCCCCAGTGGACTAAGGATCTTACAACATCATTTGACAAAGTAAAAGGGAAGATCAAGAGAGAGAACCATGACTGCAAGTAGCAAGATTCCCCTCACCATGAGTCATGAAAAGAAAGGATACCAAAAATTACAAAGTAAAGCCAAGTTCACTAAGTAACTTTGAGTATCAAGAAGGAAAATATGAGCAGAGTGTATGCCCCCATGTTAAAGCGATCGTGCAGGCCTTATTGGGAGCGATTGCTTTAATTTAGGATAAACCCCAGAGAGAAATATGTTAGGATTCCCATAGATACTGAGAGGGGGAGGTGAATCAGTATCTAACCGGTTTGATGATTTTCTTAACTTAAAACATGTAGAACAAATTAATACTGTGTACCGGTAAACAAAAAGTAATACAATAAACAGAGATAAAAACAACCACATGAAAAGCACACCATAACACAATAGTTTAACGAGGAAACCTGGCGTGGGAAAAACCTTGGTGGGATTTGTGACCCACAATATTCACTTACTGGCCAATAAGAGAATATTACTGCTACAAGAGGGGCCTGCACATGCAGGAAGGCCAAGTGCCTAGAGCTCACTGCTCAATTACAAAATGGGAAGTCTCACTGACTTACAAAATGGATTATATAAATCCAATGTCTTGTACTACTTCAAAATAGCATCTACTATGCTAGATCTAGTATCGATTTATAGCTCTGCTTCATACATAAACCCTTAACCTATAATTCGCATAATAGGTCTACCTTATTTCACCTAATTACATTCATCCATTTCTACATATTATTCTTACCATGTTCTACAATGAACTCTCTTATATAAGAGTCATTTTACAACTTGCCAAGTCGGCTTACAATGATTTTACAATAATAAACAAAATAAATTATAAACAAAATTCTTGTCGACTTTTGTGCCAGTATGCTTCCTTTCACTGCCAGTGTCGGTGGTCTGTGTGTCGGTGTAGAATCTGATCTTGCTAGTGCCAGTGGATTGCCTTGCCGGTGTCATAGGATTGTAAGGTTGCCATCAATGACAAAATCTTCAATCACCTATAATGTCTCATTGGAGTGTGCATTTGCCAACAATCCCCCCCTTTGGAATTGATGGCAACACTCATGAGAAAAATTCAAAAGTGTCCAAAAACTGAAGTCCAAAAATGTTACCAAAAATTGTGTGCTCCCCCTGAGCAGATGATCCCTAAGTTATTGGAGTTTTCTCATACCACTACTCCCCTTTTGCAATCAATAACAAAGGTTCTCAAAGTGTCAATAGAGTGTGGTTTCCTTTCTCAACCTTGTAACCGGTTGGTTACAATCTAAAAAAGATCTGCCAAAACTAAATTCAAGCTTTCAAGAAACTTTTTGCTATCTTTTATTGTTGCCTCTGTCCTTTGAACTGTACCAGTGAGGTGTTGCATTTACTCTGCCGGTGTTTTCTGTCCTTGAACCAGAGCATTAGATATCTCTTTCCTTAAAGATGCGAGGTAGTCCAATTTTGGACTTAGTCTCCATTTAAGATCCTTAGCCTTACTTTTTATTCTTTCTTTTTCTCTTTCCAACTTTAATAGTTCTTCCTCAAAACCTGTTATCTTCTGCTCAAAAACTGATAATGAATCAGATGAATTAATGAAGTTGTCAGCTAGTTTATTTATTTCCTCCTATATCTTGCTCATTTTTCTATCTATGTCTACTGTCAAAAAGTTAGTTTTACAAGTATCTCTGTAAAAATTCTTGAATTCCTTTAATGTGCTACATAATTCTGGTAGAAGTGTGTCAAACTGTCTTGTACACTTCTTTATTTCTTCCTCAAAGAATTTGTGTTTTTCTTTTTCTAATCTCACCTTGAATGCTTCCTCTTTTATTTGTTCAACTGTCACAATGTTGTCAGTAATATACTTAGACAAAGTGTCAAGTTGACTCAAAGAATCCTTATTATATACATTACATTTTGGATTTATCCTTTTCAAAATAGGAATTGTGTCATCTATAGCCTTGTATGCTTGTGAGCTACAATCTTTTATTTTCTTTATGGAATCCAAAAGAACTTTTGTTACATTAGTTGATTTAAATCCTGCAATTGAAGGGCCAACACTCTGTATTCCATTGGTGGGAGCAATATCCTTGCTTGTGGTGACCTCTGGTAGGTCAGTCTATCTTTCCATTTCCTTAAGCAATGGTTTGTCTTGCTCAGCTGTTGCCGGTGGTACTGACTCTGTATTAACCTATTGTTGTGCTAGAGCCTGTTGCTTTGCTTGTTGTTCTGTGTTACCATCTACCAGTTTTCCTTTTGTGTTATCTGTTACCGGTGGCTCACTAGCCATATCTGTCTTTCTAGTTGTGTCCTTATCTACCACAATGTTAACTTTCTGAGTATCAATATCAACTGTGTATAATACCTCAGAATTAGGATTTGTATCCTCTTGTGGTATATCTATACTCTCATTAGCCGATTGATCTTCAGTTGTAACTACCGGTGGAGTATCTTGAGGCGGTGGGGGTAGATTATCTGTTATTTTTATGCTTAGAGGTCCACCAACCTTGCCTTTTCCCTTATCCTTGTCTTTCTGATACACTTTGATAGGTTTAGGATTTCTATATTCTTCTTGTTTTTCCTTTTCTACAAGGAATATATCCCATCCATTTGTAGTTTCCTCTACAACCTCATTCACTCTACCAACCATCAATGCTATATGCCGATGTGCAATTGAGAATACTGACCAGTTAGCTTTAGATATCAAATCATCTATTTTCTTTGGTGAGTTTACTGGGTAAACAACAAGTAGTTTTTCAACTTTTATTTTCTTGTCAAGCTCTACAACAACTTGCCTTCTTGCTTCAAGTCTTTTAAATAGTTCAGCCGGTAATTCATCCACAACTTGCATCAAGAATTTCTTGTAGATATCCAAGTGTAGAATTACATTGTTTTCAACTTTCTCCTTGTCATCAACTGATAGTGAATCATATAATTTGTTGATGTTCTTTAGCTTTCCTTCCTCTGTTATTTCATCCATCAGTTTTTCAATTGGAGCAATATTTTGTTGAGTCTTTTTCTTTGGTGTTACCTTTTTCTTCTTTGGAGTTATCTTCTTAGCCGGGGGCCTTACTACCTGTTGTTTTTGTCTGGTTCTTCTAGGTGAAGGTTCTCTTTTCCTCACAACTCTTTTAAATGCAATAGGCATATCACTCTCCGAAGAAGTTGCTACTGGTGAAAGGAAAGTTCCTGGCTGTAGTGCTTCTAACTCATCTTCAATGATACCGGTTTGTTTAAGTACATCTTCTTTGATAGCCTTAGCCTGCCTTGATCCTCTTCTCACTATTGCTTCTACCTTCTTTACTCTTTTCTTGGATTGGATTTGTTTTTCAATAGTTTCAGCACTGCCAAATACCTCTTCTTTAGGTTCCTTAGATGCTTCCAGAAGGGCTTTTGCATATGTTTCAATTATGTGATCATCTATCTCATAACCCATTTCAGTAACCCAAATTGTTCTTGGGATAACTGCCTCCATCTAGATCTCATCCTTCTTAATGATAAAACATATTTCATCCTTATATTTATTTACAATTTCTTGTGATAATCTGATTCTAGTGTTCATCTGGGCCTTTAGTGCTTGAAAGTACTCATTAATATTCTTTTCTTTGTTTTGACCCATGTTGTTCAATAAGTCAAATAGTTGTTTGCCTACCGGTATGTCAAAACCAAGATTCTTGTTGCCTATACCGGGCACCTGTTTTGTTATATGTAGCATTAAACAGACAAGTAGGTTACCAAATCTAAGTGTCCCCTTTTTATCTTTCTTAATCTTTCCAAGATTATCAATAAGTTCATCCTTCAGCCATTCACACACATCTATTTTCACATTATCCTTGATCATATCATAAGCACTCTTTATGCATAAGCTAGAAACTGAATTTAGCCTATTTGCATGTGTGGTTTTATAGCCTAGAATCATGCTGATGAATCTGACATTGCTGTCAGTTACATCATTCACCCTTAAAGACCTCTTGTTGGATGTTGCACCAGTTAGGTTCATCACTAGGTCATTTGAGACCTTCTTTGTCTTATCAGGTCTGTAATGGGTGGAGGGTAACCCTGTTATAGCTTTTACTACCTCCTTAGTAATTTTGTGAACCAAATCCAACCAGAAAAATGCACCATGTACCCTGCTCAATACTATCCTTATAACTTCCTTAGGGAAATCCAGAATGCTGAGAATTTCAGTGAATCCTAGGGTTTCAATTATTTTGTGTTCAAGTTTCACATTACCAGAATCATCACATATGACAGTCTTGTACATGTTCTTAATTTCCTCATCTCCTAATCCTTCTATGTGGCAATGAATATACATTCTAGGGTCTTCTTCAAAAACTACTCCTTTGGGAATTTGAGAAAAAGCACCAACATTATCATCCTTCTTTTCTATTTCGGGAACTAACTAAAATACGGGCCTAAGGTGCTTGATTACTTCCACTACAATAGGGTTTGCTATGAATTCAGGTACAAAAGAAGATGCCATGATCATAAATATCTTTCTCTGCCTGTGGAAAGATTGATTGCTGAATTGCTTTGCTTCTTTGCTCGAAATGCCTTAGCTCTCGAAATTTCACGCTCTTCGAATGTTTGAATGCTCAGTGAAGTAAAATGGAGCCAAAAACATTGATTTATAATGTTAATTTGCCAACTACCACATTTAATGCTTGCTGGTTAAGTAATCACTTAACTTTATCTGCCGGTATAGAAGTAATTTCTACCTATCACCATCAACCGAGGGAATAAAAGCATTTTTCACATTTGATTGCCAAACCCTCAAGAGAATTTTCTTTAGTTGGATGAAGAGTCTCCTACCAGTGGAGTGCTACTCTATTATTTTCTGATCAACATTCAGTTCTGATTTCCTGATCCATTGTTTTGAGAATTCATGCTTAACTTCTTCAAATTTTTGTTTTCCTTTCAAACTAGGACCTTTGTTGTTTACCAGTAAGGACTTGCTTCTACAAAATTGAGCAATATGTCCAATTTTGTTACAGGCATAACAGGTCACATTATTTTTCTGGATAGCTTTTCCATATCCTATGCCAGTTTGTGTTCTGCATTGATTAGATAGGTGACCAAATCTTCCACAAACATAACATCTCACATTCATTCTGCAATTTTCAGAATTATGACCAACTTTGTTGCATTTTGAACATTGACCGGTGGGTGTATTGGTATTCTAATAATTTCTAGATCTACATTGATTTTCTCTATGACTATACGTATTACAGTTAAAGCATTTTCCATTGAATTTATAAGCAGTAGGTTGTCTTACTAGTTTGCTTTGATTCTATGTATTTGCAGTACCAGAGATTTCACCAACTTCAAAGCCAAGTCCACAAGTGTCACCATTAGGTTTCTGATTCTTCAACAAGTCACCAAGTTCTTCTGAGCTTTTCTTGAATTTCTCTTTGTGATGATTTGCAGTGTCCAGTTCTCTTTCTAAGATTTCTTTCTGTCTCATAAGTTCATTGGAGTCATTCTATGTATGCACCAGATCTATCTTCAACAAGTCATTTTCATAGCTAAGTCTGGTGTTCTCATTTGCAGCATCACTTAGTCTTCTATTCAAATCTTCTTCATTCTTTTTTCTATCTTCAATTTCCTTACAAAATCTCATAGTCATATCCTGCATCTCATTCCTTGTTGTCATGTTTTCTTGTTTCAGCTTGTTTATCTGATCACTAAGAGTTTCTTTTTCATCATTCTCATTTTGCATCTTTTCACAAAGTTCTCTTCTCTTATTTCTTGCAATGGTAAGATTCTCTTGAAGTGCTTGAATAATTTCCTGAGCTGCATTTAGATCATCTTCAAGTTTGATATTTTTCAACTTTTATGTATCATAGTCTAAGAGATCTGCTTCTAATTGCTTCATCAAATTTTCCATCTCTACCAGTGTCAAGATCTTCCTCAAGTTGTTAGGCTTCTAAAAATAGAGGATCAAGCTCTGATACCAATTGTTAGGATTCCCACAGATACTGAGAGGGGGAGGTGAATCAGTATCTAACCAGTTTGATGATTTTCTTAACTTAAAACATGTAGAACAAATTAATAATGTGTACTGGTAAATAGAAAGTAATGCAATAAACAGAGATAAAAACAACCACATGAAAAGCACACCATAACATAGTAGTTTAACAAGGAAACCCAGTGTGGGAAAAACCTTAGTGGGATTTGTGACCCACAATATTCACTTACTGGCCAATAAGAGAATATTACTGCTACAAGAGGGGCCTGCACATGCAGGAAGGCCAAGTGCCTAGAGCTCACTGCTCAATTACAAAATGGGAAGTCTCACTGACTTACAAAATGGATTATATAAATCCAATGTCTTGTACTGCATCAAAATATCATCTACTATACCAGATCCAGTACCGGATTATAGCTCTGCTTCATACATAAACCCTTAACCTATAATTCGCATAATAGGTTTGCCTTATTTCGCCTAATTACATTCATCCATTTCTACATATTATTCTTACCATGTTCTACAATGAACTCTCTTATATAAGAGTCATTTTACAACTTGCCAAGTCGACTTACAATGATTTTACAATAATAAACAAAATAAATTATAAACAAAATTCCTGTCGGCTTCTATGCTGGTATGATTCCTTTCACTGCCGGTGTCGGTGGTCTGTGTGTTGGTGTAGAATCTGATCTTGCTAGTGCTAGTGGATTGCCTTGCCAGTGTCATAGGATTGTAAGGTTGCCATCAACGACAAAACCTTCAATCACCTACAATGTCTCATTGGAGTCTGCATTTGCCAACAAAATAGAGAGAGAGCACGTTATCGCAAGGATTTAGCCCCCAATAAAGGAATAAACCCAAGGATAATGAACAAAAAACACAAAGGGCAAGGTAGTTTTGCGTTCCTTGGGGTCAGTATGTTGTATGATAACTCATGTATATCATATGTATATATGTGCATAGAATAATCGTCATTCCCCAAAGGAAGGAAACTACCTTGGAAGAAAGGGAATAGAAGGTATCTTTTGAGTCAACATGAAAGAGACCAAAAGAGGTCTCAATGCTTTGCGTCATCCTCAAGTAGACATTACTAGGAAACATAGAAGAAAAGGGATACACATAGAAGAATGAGCACAAAAGAGAAAGAAAAGAGAGAGAGAAAGAGAGAGATATAGAATCTACAATGCTAATGAAGCTAATCTAGCACGTCATCCACCTCCTGATCTTGTTGATCACTATTTTGGGAAGGCGGGAAACACGCCAGAGGAGTGACATCGAGCACAACATATGGAGCTATCACAAGATCCAAACAAGGACTATGCTCATGTGCCAAGTCACTTTGTTTGTTTCTAGGAGCTAGGATTAAGGCTTTTGAAAATTTTGCAGGTAAATTTTTGTCCACATCAACATATTCATAGTCACTATCAGAAGCATTAGGAGTTGTATTACCATCATGAACAATATTTTCACCTATTTCAAGTACTAAAAACACATATAATCATATAGATCTTTACAACTATATTGATTCATATACACTACAAGATCATTATTGTAATTGTTTCTATGTAGTAAGTATGATGGTTTAAAAAAATAGTGGCATATTTTTAGTTTTTTAGTATACAAATAATCGGTAACATATTATTCGTACACCAACTTTCAACAATGGGCACCATGGCTAATAAGAGATGTTTTTGTAAGGTTCTTAGACCCTTGACTTATTAGTGACTAAGGGCTTGTTTCAAGCGGGGGGGGGGGGGGGGGGGCGCAACAAGTCTTTTAGGCATTGATTGCAATGCTAGGAAATATTTTTATTTTAGGCATTGATTGCAATGCTAGGAAATATTTTTATTGAAACCTACCTAATAGGGTATATTGTAATTAGTAGCACTTGAAGAACCAACACCTACATTTTTCATTGCATGTACTGCACATCTATTCCTTTATTAGAGATATTTATATTTAGCACCATATTTTATGTATTTTAAGATATATTAAATGATCATATTTCTATCTTTATTTAATGGTTGTAATATTGTAACCCATTGGGTGTGTATGCATTGTTTCATTTACTATATATTGAATTTGGTGCACTTGACATTTTCTTTGAGGGTGTAGGTATATGATATTTATCCACCTAAATTGATAGGTTTGAGTTATTTCCCAATGGTGGTTAGTTCAAAGATATCACATTGGTCCTTGTCTAAATGCCATCTCTTATTGTACTTGAATTGAGTATGAGGTATGTACTATGTGACCCTATATAAATTCACATCAAAATTAAAGGTGATTCTAGAATCTATTTTTGATGTGTGTTACATCTAATTGCATGTTTTAATTTAATGGTCATTTTTTTTCCATAAACATTTTTTATGAATTAGTTAGTGTGTAGATAAATGGTTTTGTGAGTTCAAGAAAAGAGAAATATGATTAAGTTTCTTTGAATTTAATCAAATGTAATTCATATTTAAATTGTATTTATTTCATTGGAATACATAATGAGTTAGGCATTTTAAATTTTATGAAATATATTTTTGAGAAAAAGAAAATTAAATTATAAATAAAAATAAATAAAAAATTGGAAATTGGAAAAATGGCATAAAGGAAAAGAAAGTTAATTTTATTTTCATTCTTGCACTTTAGGAAAATTAGGTTGTCAAACCCTCTTGAAAATTTTGAAAATTGGTGGATTGTAATTGTTATAGATTGGATGAGCCTAGAGATTGCATTGTGTTTGGGATTCCACTTCACCTTTTAAGATAAAATTGAAGAAATCATGATTTTAGCAAAATTGAAATGAGGTAAATCTTGTCCATATCTTAATTTTTTGCATTCCTTTGGTGTTTGAATGGTATGATCACCCTTAAGGTACCATGGGTTCTTTTGTAGATTGATATTTGAAAAAAAAAGAAAATAATAAAAGATTAGATTAGATTAGATTAGATTAGATTTAAAATGGTTTTAAAAGTTTCCATTTTAAATTTTGGTGGATGGTATAATTTGGATTTTAAGTGGATAGGACCCAGTAGTTGAACGTGTTCCAATTGTTCTGATAGAATTTTTTGATTTAATACACATACTTGTTGATTTGATATCCATACTTGTTGATTTAATGTCCAATTATTTTTACAACATTGGAACAATAGTTGTGACTTTAAAGTTGTTATTGTTGATGATGACTACCAATAACTGAATAAAATATACCATTAGTTGTAAAAAGAAACCAATCGTGTGATACCACATCAGTTGCACAAGTATTGGGGCCCCTTTTCCATGACTATTGGTCTCACGATTTGGGGGTTGTTGTGGACACCTTGACAAAAAGCATGCTGATGTGGTATCATAGTTGATGATGTTGGCTCGAAAACCTTGGTTATAAGCAAGGGACTTGCCAAGTAAGTTGTTGTAAAAAATTGGGAGTGATTTGAAATTTCCACGTAGAATTTTGAGAAGCGTGAAGTTAGGGTGCACAACTTCTGGATCCTCTCCCCTATTATTCTTAACAACCAACTACAACCCTTTCATTATTAAAAGTTATTTGACATGAGTAAGCTATTTGAAATGAATATATGCCTTGTATGGTTTAGTTATTTGAGACCCTATAGCATTATCAAGACCACAGTATAGGATTAACAATTAATATGTGGACACCCACAATACTTCTATATGTTGCTAGTGCAAACAAAACAAGTGAGTTTATTTGTTGTTTACCTCTTCAGATTTGACTCATTTTTTTATTGGAGTTTCTTTGCTTAGCTTAATCTTCTTTACTGTTCTATATAATGATTTATTCTATTTAAACATCATTCACTTCAATGATTAAACAACAAATAGCAATTTTATGTATTATTTAGATGAAAAATGATAAATATTTATCTTGTTTTCTTAACTAATTTCTTTTATTAGAAAAATACATATATTAATAATGAAAAGAATGTGTAAAACGATGCCTTTCAAAACAAAAAATCTTGAAAGAGATCATTTAACTTTGAATACAACTTTATTTTTTTTACTAACTAAATTGATTTTTAGTATTAAAGTAGATAAATAAAATATTTTAAAAAACGATGATAAAATAAATTTGGGAGGTGATGCATTGAGAATCTATTCAGTATTCCTTGGACTCAAAGAATCTAATTTTTATCAGAATGAGAGGGTTTCACGTGGATTTCATATACCTACAAAGTGGCCGACATATTTTCTCTATATAGTTTCTTTGCAAACTTTTACCCTAATTTCATACATCACAAACCTCCTAGAAATACAGAAATACAAGAGAAATTGTAAGGTGGAAACTTCAAGGAGGCCACTAAATTCTACTATGACACAATTGCACGATAAACACATCCACTCTATTTTAAAGTCAGTCGTCATAGCCTACAAAATAATTACAACCATTCTGAGCAAAGACAGAAAAATATTCTAGTCTTGGACAGTGGAGAAACTCCTCCGAAAGAGATAAGATAGGGCACTTGGAGGCCATTAAATTATAATCTGCATGGCCGACATGTCCACTTAGTTGTCATAGCCTTCAGAGAAAAGACAAAAATGTGGAATCACCCTAAAGAGCTTCTAGAACGGTGGATAAAAAACAAGAGGATTACTAAGGTGGAAACTTCCAGGAAAGAGAAAGGCCATTCAATTTTAATGTCAGTCATTTCATTTTGTCTATGTACTATAACATGTATTGATACCCTCACATGTATTGGCTCCTTTCCTCTACCATTGATAGAAGAGGGAAAAATATTGTAGTCTTGAATGGTGGAGAAACTCTTCCGAAAGAGATAAGGTGGGTCACTTGGAGGAGGCCAATAAATTCTAATCTGCATGATAGACACGTCCACTCAGTTTTAATAATGCCAGTCATCACAGCCTTTAGAACAAAGACATAAAATTGTGGAATCACCCTAAGAGCTTTTGGCACGGTGGATAAAATACAAGAGGATTAGCAAGGTGGAAACTTCTAGGAAAGAGAAATCTCACTTCCAGTACGCCACTAAATTCATAACACGTCCACTCAATTCTTAGCATTTACTTCTACAACTTTCTCTTGCTTGTCAGTGATAGCATGTTTGCGTGATACTCACGCTATCGTACCTCTCTCATTTCTGCCTCTCTTCTGATCACACAATACATCACTTCCATGTTTCACATTGGGTACACCATTCCATCAACAACAGGGAAAAAAATTTAAAGGACAAGTTCGGTTTTAACATAAACATGCATCTATTTCGTTGACCACTTTACAAAAATAGACTACCTATATAATAATTTAATAGAAATTTAATATCTATGATAAATATAAAATAAATATTAATCATAAATAAAATTTGTCATGGTTTGGTGAAAATAACTAGATGGTGGAAGTGTTAGAGTTTGTTTATTGTAGATGTTTGGTTAATTGGTTAAGTTAGCTATTGAAGTGAAAAGGGACTAAGTGGAGCATATGCATGCATTGTGGTTTTTAAAAGAATGCAATTTCAAGGAGAGATAAACTATCAAAGGCTAAAGCTTTTTTTGTGCTTACCTTGTCACTTACAATAAGGTTGCATGCAAGAAGCAAAATAAAGATAAGCTTACTAAACAAAAATAAAAGTCGATGATTGAGAAAAAAATCCATGTGTAAGATGTTGATGCATATCATCTTGCATGCTTTCTAAACTTTGTGTTATTGATAATTCAAGTAAGTTGCTCACTCTCATAAAGGGAACAACTTTTAATGTAAGTAAAGAATAAGAATATATTATTATTCCCTGTACTCAAATATAAATGTTACAAGTTTTACAAAATGTATTAAAAATTATTACATCAAAGGTCTATCTTATATGAGATAGGCAATCTAATTGTTGAAATCCACAGCTAAAAATGAAAGAAAAGCAGTGCAAGAAAATTGGAGACATATCCTCCGTTAATCACTTTTCACCCAGTTTTAACTCAGGGTTTCGTCGTTTTTCATCCTCTCTTTGATTTTTTTTATTGATCAAAGCAGGGTACAAGATTAATAAAATAATAATGAGCAATTTAAATTGAACTGCAGAAAATGAAAGAAAAGAAATCAGGTCAGCATGACTACAATATAAACATTATAGTAGTTGTCTAACACTTACCGAGAAAGAAAAAAAAATCCTCTCTATTTTGCTTTCTATCGGTTTTGGTTTTCTAGTTTTCACTTCTAATGTGGGTGAATTAATGAATATTTTATTATTTTGAACTCTAAGTAAATTTCAAGGTGGGACTACTGCTAATTTTCTTTTCGGGTTGTGTTGCAGATTTCAAGGAAGGTTTTTGGATTTTTGGATTACCTTATTCTAGAGTTTGAGCCTCTGGTGATAATTGTTGTGCATGTTAGAAGCCTTTGTGTCTTGGTTTTTTGGCTTAGCAGTGAAGAACAACCAACTTGCATGAATAATCCTTATGCAGATTGTGCAGAATGATTTTGGTAATTAATTTTGTGGTCCAAGTGTTTTGTCTAGCAGTTTTGGTAACGTGTGATTGGTTTTATTGGTCTGCATTGGTATTTGAGATTAGATTTGGTCGACAATGTGTACACATTTTATCATATGTTAATTTTTCTTGAAGCCGACATGCAATTGAATTAATTTCTTGTTGCAGATATAATAGATCAATTATTGTGATCGTTTTGGATATCGATGGGTATGCAAAAGGTGTTGGTGATCAATTGTGCGTAGGTTAGAGATTTGTGCTCCAGATTATTGTAGAACAATGGATCAGAGCAGTGTAAGGAAGAGTATGGAAATGTTTATAAAATCTGCTTAATCGAAACTATAATTAGGCATTTGTAGATGCTATTATTTATTTCATATACTTCAGTAATATGTTGTAATTCATTTGTAGGCAGTGAGCCTCTCTTTCTTGAGAAGTGAGCTCTAGGTATTATGTCTGAATGCATGTGCATTCTCATTGTAAAACTTTATATTTGAGTATACTCATCTTGTGGGTTTCATCCCCATCGTGGTTTTTCCCTTAGCCAATTTTTTCATGTAAAAAATCTTGGTGTTATGGCATTGTGGTTGATTGATTTGTGTTCCTGCATCTTTCTTTTGGTTCAATGTATTAGGTGGTTGAATGAATAGATTAATAAAGTTAAAGTTTGTAGAATACTGATTCAGTCACCCTCTCAGTGTTCCTTGATTCCAACAATTGGTATCAGAGCCTAGTTCCTCAGAACAAGTCTAACAGCTTGAGGAGGATCCGTGAAGGTGATTCAATGTATTTCAGTGGTCTTCAACAACAACTTCTAGTTGCACTTGATGATCTTGATCAATCCATAGCTAAAGTCCATAAATTGAAAGTGAATCTTAAGGATGCTAAGAATTTCATTCAGTCATTAAAAGAGAAACTAGATAGGTCAAGGGAAAAGAAAAGGGAACTATGTGATTAGCTAAAGCAGAAAGAAAGCCAAAGCATAGATGATGATCACTTTAATGAAGCCTTGAAGGAGAAGACAAAAGAATGTGAGAAGCTTGCAAAAGACAATGTTGTCCTGAAGCATGAGATGGAATTTATATTGATGGGGTTGACCAAGGAGATTGAGGGAAGGAAGAAGAAAGAAGAGAATATTAATCAATCCATAAAGGATAGATCTAATGAATGTTGTAGACTTAATTATGAAATCGACCAGTTGAAGCTTGAACTGCATCAATCCAAAAACAATGAGGAAGAGCTTGAAAGGAAAATTGCCATTCTTATAGATGAACTTGCTACTGCAAATGAGTACAAGGAAAAGTTCAAGATTATCTCAACAAAACTTGATGTGTTGTTGTAGAGTTAGAAGAGTGAAGGTGACAAGCGAGGTCTTGGATTAGAGAAAGGTGAAAGCTCTAGATCTTATCAAAGCAATCCTAACTAGAAGAACAAAGCTAAAAGGTCTCTGGTAAGAAAACCTAATGCTCAAAAGTTCAATGGCAATTGTTTTATTTGCAATAAATTTGGTCATAAAGTTAGTCAATGCAGAAGTAGAATGAATCAAAATGGTCCATCATTCTTTAGTCAGTGTTTCAATTGGTACAAGTGTGGGCATAAATCAAGTGAATGTAGAAGTATGTCGAATAACTTTTCAAATAGAAGGAATGTTTGATGGTATGCATGCAATAGATTTGACCACATTGCTAATCAGTGCAGATCAAGAGGAAATAAAGTGAATTACATATTTGGATAAGGAAATGTTGTCTTGTATAATTGCAACAAATCCAGTCACATTGCAAGATTTTGTAGAAGCAAGAATGTCAACAGGAAGGGTCTGACAAACAAGGACAAGAGTGTGCAGATAGATGATAAAGGTAAAGAGAAAGTGGATGAGATTAGGAATCAAATGAAAAAGAAATGGGTAAAGAAAGAGTGATTATGATGTATAAAATGGATCTACACCTAAATTTGGTGCTAGAAATTCTTTCAGAAATTGATTTAAGTATATTGGCCTAGAGGGAGTTTTCAAGAAGATCGCATTCTCCCCTGCTAGAGTTGGTGCTAGAATGTGACAGATTGTCAGAAGTTGTATTTTAGTATTGTAGATGTTTTGGAAGGATCTCTGAAAGGAATTGAGCAATATTGAAGATCCACACCGTAGGAGAATTTTTGTGGAGCAATCTATGAAAATAGGGCATCCAAAAAATTTAGGGCAAGTGTATTTATTACACCAAAAAGTTAGATATATGAATGATAAAAGATAACTTTTATTTCTCATTTGTCACTTTGCATTCTGATAAAAAGAGGAGTGAGCTTTGCAAGAATATTTCCGTGTGATCTAAGTGTGAAGGCAATATTATATGAAACCCTAATTTGGCAAAGTAAGGTATTTTTTTGAGAAGCTTGTAAAATTGAAATCTCTACAAATGGATACACCTTTGGTAGTTGATACCACTGAGAGATCCCACCCAAAATTCAAAAAGAACCCTTTCAAATTTGTAGAAGATGATCCACTAGGTGCATTTTCATCTGTTTCATATGGTGTTCTTCATGTCGAAGATATTAGGACGTACATTCATTCAAATCTTGAGGAGTTAGGAGGATCCCAATTCTTGAATTTGTACACCAAACATATATTAGGAGAGGATCTCAAGGCCAAACCAGAATTCAGGGTTTTGAAGGAAAATAATTTTGCATAGGTCATTATGTTTCCAGTGTTTGATGAGAATGAGTGGGTCCGATATGTGTTAAGCAAAATTCATGATGAATTCATGTGGTTGAACCAGTCATTTAAGATCACTAAGGATGTTATCAGGATTTAATTGGTCTAAGCTCATCCGGTGGATTGCCTACACTCCTTTCTATGAAGAATCAAATGGTTACCGATGCAATTGGTTCCAAATTTGAAAAAAGGGCTATGACAATCAATGATATTATTGAGCTAGATGTAAAGTTTGCTTCTATGGTTATCGAATACAAGGTATACCACTCCAGTCGGGAGAATTCGATATCTGATATTGCTATCTATGTTGCATATTAGATGGTGAAGTAAAACAAGGAGTATGATATGTGTGAGCTACTCTGGGGATAGCTTATGAAAATTTTGACTAGTATTAAGAAGGACAAGAAGAATACATTCAAATATGGCACCTTGAACTTATGTTTATTCTTCTATTTCATGAATGAGATTTTGGGTATTGGTAATGTTCAATGGACTAGTAATAGACCGATGGAAGTCCAGATTAGAGATCTTTTATATAGCATTGGAGATAGCAAAACCTAGAGAACTGCACTTTGGGGATACTTCAAGAACTTCCAGAGCATGATGCAAGGTAGGGAAAGGATCCCAAAAATAATGTTTGATGTAACAAAATGAGCCAAAAAAATTTCCTACAATAAAATTTACCCAAAAAATCACTTGGTTCCACTAGGTCAAATACATGATCAAAATCAATGGATGCTTCCATCTGGTTCAACTATAGTGCTCTAGGAATTTGATAGGTATCAATGGGAAGAAATAGTCTACAAGACTATCTGTCAACCCACTCTTGTGATTCACATTCTTCCCACAAAAAATACATACATGAAGAGCAAAAACATATAATCTATCTAGTGTAAATTACTAGTGAACTCGCATTTGAACTTCAAAATGAGTGCATGTCACTGGATCTTGCAACTGTACAACAATCTTGATAGTTTTCAATGTCAGATTCAGTTATCAACCAAAAATATCTATGAACCATTGATGTACTTGCATTACCTAGTCCCATTGTAGAGTTACACCATCGCACAATTGTTGTTGCATCTGTCAACTCAGCACCACCTTTGTACTTCAATTCTTCTCTAGCTAGGGCTCTTTTTATGCATGCTCCTGCACCATCGTGCTCTCCCTTTCCATGTCCACCCTCAATGAAATTCCAAATATGTTGTACACCAACTTTTCACATGCATACTACTCAACCAATAGAACATCGTTGCATTTTTTAATTGCGAGCTATAATTATCTGACCATGTTATGTGTTGCTTGTATCATATGTTCCTTTCCCTTAAACTATCATAGAAAAATTTAAATCATCCTTGCACAAATTCTGATGAATGTGTACAATCGTCACTTATTTAGAAGTAATACTCTCTTACAACCTTTCTATCCCCTCTGTGCTATCATTTGCATGCATGACTGCTATGTGTACAAAAATAGAAACTTGTGTAGAATGGTAATACATAGATTGCACTTCATTTTGAGGTTGTAGTGTTTAATTTTTGGCAAAATCAACTATAGAGACAATGGTACCAAGAGGAAATGTGTCCTTGCATAACTTGAATTGTTCATCTAACCACCGAGCTCCATGTGTATGCATTATGTACTCATAAACTAGTTTCTCTTTAAACATTCTCATAAAATCAGCTACACATATATCATTTTTCACTAACTCACATCTCTTCAATTCTTTTCCATCTTTAATCCCATAGGTCACTATCTTGTACTTTCCAAAAGATAATAGTTTCTTACCAATTTCATGTGTGCTATCCAAATGTAGACATCTTGGCAAATGGTACAAACCACCACATGTAGCACAAAATCTCATAAATGAAATAAAGAGCCAAATAAATATTAAATATCAAATGAACTATTGAACTATTGAACCATAGGCAAATAAATAAATAAATACTCAAGGCGAATAAATTAAATACATTAAAATGAGCATTATTAATTATAAAATCACACATCAAGGATCTCATAATTAACCTAAACATTATCAAATAAATGAACCATATCAAAACATACTCACAATACTGAAAAGATCAAACTCACTAACTGGCGTGGAGAATTACGCCAAGATGCTTACGATACTTGGTGCACATCTTAGACCTAGAGTATGTGAAAGGAACTCATGTCATCTCTGAACCACATAAACCATTGGAATTAAAGACATGCTTAGACCTATGAAGCTAGGTGGAGTTGATGTCTGGTACCCGCAAGATCCTACAACCACAAAATAATGATAAAACATATGCATATATCTGATAATAGACAAGTGATAGGGAATCGTGATGGCACATCTCACTCATAATGAGTGATGTGACATCATCCCTCTCACGAAGACAGTCATACAATAGTCAAACACATCTCATCATATGTAACCATGAAATAGGGTTAGTGTAATCATAATCAACATCAAATCCATGATCAACATAATCTATCAATGATCCATCACATAGTAAGCATATGAAAATCATCACATACATATATCCATCACATCACATGATCACTAATGATAGTATCAACATCATATAGATCATCAAAATAGAACATGTCCAATAGTGTCTAGCATCAATAGTAAGTAACTGAAACATATGAGTAATCATCATCCAAATCATCAAATATAGTCTAGATAAGTCTATCAAACATAAAATAAAAGTCAGCTCTAGTCAAAATAGGTCAAGTCAAGGGTGGACATTGAATGCATGGAAAATTCAATATGCATCCTACAACAACACATGGTGCGTACATGATTAATCTTAACATAAAAAGGTTTTGTCATTCAAAAAATCTTTGACTAATTCTTATTTGAGTAAACTTTTGAAGGAATCTTTCATAAAATTTTGTTTGATTCATATCCAAATAGTGTTTGGCATGTGGCTCACGATTTCTAGATTCAATTCACCTTCTAACAACATCTCTTTGGTTAGGCGAAACCCTTGTGTTTTCAAGCTAAAAACTTTCTATTAATGTTCGTAGTGCAACAACAACAACCTTGTCTTTGCGTGGTAGTCTACCTCAGAACGCGCAAAGAAAATTATTGTTAGGATCCTCTATTTTCTCCCACCTATCTAATGCTTTACGTAATGTTGTTCTACTTATGTTTAATGTCTTAATTGTTTTGCTTATCAAATGATATTTTTTTATTTTCTTGCTCATTATGGTTGATGTAATAACATGTCTAGTAACATTAGAATCTTTAGTACGTGATTTTGAACCAATATCTTGATATGCATCAAATATATTTCTCACAATAGTTCTTTCGCTATTACTTTTGGATTATCTTAGGCCTAGAATTTTCATTGTCTCTCGAAAATTCAAAATTTTAATCATTTCAACAATTAATTGGCATCTTGCAGTTTGATTTAAGTTTTCAAAATAGTTTTCCCATATTCTTTTAACAATCCTCCTATAAGTTTATTCATTCATTTTATCAAGCATTGGCTTCAAAATATTCTCATCAATGTCAATTAGATACTTTGGTTTCCTATGAATGATTCTAGGAGGTGTTAACATTGGTGCATTGCGTGCATTAGGTACATTCATCACATCAAATAGAGTCTGTGTATGTTCATCATTGCATGCATTAGGTACATTCATTTCATTAGGTTCATACAGTAAATAAAATGTTGTTGGTGCATCTTCATCATTTGTTTGATTACTCATTGCGATCTCTTCTTCAATTGCATTATGTTCATTTCGTAAATCGAATTGAGATGTTGAGGATGACGTAACTTCTTGTCCCATTGCTCTTATGTCACATAATTTCTTCATACATTGCCTTTGTCTTTCCTTTTCAGCCTCTCATTGTTCCATCATTCCTCGCTTGTTCTTTCCCATCGTTAATACTAGTTGTCCTAAATAGAATCAGTTTACATATATATGTAAATAAAAGTTCTTAAACAATCAAATAACCATAAAATTGAGCATTATCATTATTGTATTAAATCAAAACAATTAAACAATCACAATAACATTGACCAAACTAATAAGAACAATAATTCAATCATTTGAAATCATGTAAAACAAAAATTTTGCTTACTTCTACATATAAAACTGTCACAAAAGTGAAGTAACAGTTGTAGCGGGGCCTTCAACGACCTCAAAAACTTTTTTTGAGGCCATTGAGGTTGTTGGGAAACTAAAAGTATGTTCAACAACCGCGTACACGGTATGTTCAATAACCTTGTGCACACTTTAGTCCCTAAAAATGCTCAGTAGGCCAATGTCCATATTCCCAGTACCTTGTATGTGCTTTTAACTAATCAAAACCTCATGTGCATTACTTGCAGTAAAGAAAATGTGAAGGAAAAGGGAGGGAGGGGGGACGTAGAGAGAGAGGGAAGGCGATAGAGGGAGAGGGAGAGAAAGAGGGGCGGGAGAGAGGATGGAGAGAGAGAGAAAGGGGGAGAGAGAGAGGGAGAGGGAGGGGGATAGAGAGAGAGAGGGGGAGAGAGAGAGAGGGGGAGAGAGAGAGAGAGAGGTAGATAGAGGGGGAGAGAGAGAGGGATGGGAGAGAGGATGGAGAGGGAGAGAGAGGGAGAGGGAGAGAAAGGGGAGAGAGAGAGAGGGGTGGGAGAGAGGATGGAGAGGGAGACAGAGGGAGAGGGAGAGAGAGAAGGGGGGGAGAGGGATGGAGAGAGAGAGAGAGAGGGAGAGAGAGGGGGAGAGAGAGGGAGAGAGAGGGGGAGAGAGAGGGAGATAGAGGGAGAGGGAGAGATAGAGGTCTGAGAGAGAGAGAGGGAGAGAGAGAGAGAGAGAGAGAGAGAGAGAGAGAGAGAGAGAGAGAGAGAGAGAGAGAGAGAGAGAGAGAGAGAGAGAGAGAGAGAGAGAGAGAGAGAGAGCTTAGATTAAGGACATTCCATTGTCTTTTTTTTTATAATATATTGGCAAGTGAATAGGTCAGATGTTTTTAGAGCCATGTTTGAAGGGGATCTAACGATTCAAAAGAAAGGATTGATTGTGATAAAGGAGGTGGGAGATAAGATTATTATGTTCCAAGTGGTATATAACGAGATGGGTAAACAAAATATAATTATGAAAGAGGTGGGAGGAGAAAGTATTGTGTTTCAGGTTGCAGGTTTCATGGAGAATGAAAGAGTAGAAGTGATAGTGGAGGAGGTAGGAAGAGAAAGCTTGAAAGTGCTTTTGAATTTTCTCTACAAAAGAAAAGTGGGTGATAGTGAAATTTTTTCCAATTATAAACAGCTTGCGAGGCTTGCAGCCAATTTTTCAGATAAAGAAGTTGTTTACCAAGTTGAATTTGTGTATGGATGGGGTATGGAGGAAGGGAGAGAGGGGGACCATGCTGGTTTGTTATTTTTGTAAGTAGTATTGGTATTGCTTTTTGTTGGGAATGTGCCTCGAATTCTCCTGACCATATTCGGGTTGATCGGAGTAGCCTACACTGATGGAGAAACAGAGTGTTACTTTCTTGATTGTTGAACATTTTCTAATCGATGTGACTTAGGCCGATCGGGACAACTCTGGCCGATGAAACTTGACTCCTCAGATTCAGTATCGGTTATCGAGAGAGGTTGTTATTTGTTACACCGAAGTCCCAATGGGTTACTTGTCTTCTGGCTGAAATGCTTCACATATCGGCATAGCAGGTTTGAAGTCATCCTGATGACCCGACGAAGTTGACTTCAGTCATCGGAGTAACTTTGTCTTTCAGGAAGACTTCATGAGAGTTGTGTCGATGACCCGATGGAGCTATGTTATGCGGTTCAGGTTGATATCGGTTATCGGGTTGACAAGCTAAAGGCTACGCCGAAGTCCTAATGGATTCACCTTGGGTTATCAGAGTGCTATCGGTTATCGAAAGAGCCTTCTGGATGTTATGCCAAAACCCGATGGAGTCACCTTAGGCAGGCGGGCTTGTCATCGGCTATCGGAGGTTCCGGTTTGAAGTTGTCCCGATATCTGATGAAGTCGCTTTTTGGCGTTTGGGTTGTATATCGATGACTTGTGCAGCAGTGTGTCGATGATCCGATGGAGTTGCCTTCTGGCATTTGGGTTGCATATCAACTATTGGGATGACTTGTGCAGCAGTGTGCCAATGATCCGATGAAGTCGCCTTTTGGCGTTCGGGTCGCATATCGGCTATCGGGTTGACAATCTGAATGTCATGCCGATGTCCCGATGAGCTTGCTCTATCTGGTCTCAGAGTGTTTCACTCATCGGCATTGTATTTTTCTTTGTGTTCTGATGACCTGATGAAATCATCTTATCGAGCTGGCAATGCAGATTAGGATAACAGTTTTGGACTTGATCCGATGAGCCGATGAGTTTATGCTCTTGGTATTGGCGATTGGGGTAACATTGCAGTGTTGGTTTCAATGAGCCGATGAGGTCCACTCTGGTTATCAGGAGATCAGGTCTATCTATTGGAGGTTATCCTGATGACTTGATGGAGTTGCTTTTGATGATCGGGATTACTTGTTCATCGTTTGGCCGAAGACCCAATGGTTTGGTGTTGGCATTCTTAGAGTGATCGGGGATCAGGGAGATAGTAGGAATTTTGTGCCGATGACTCGATGGAGTCACCTTTGGCGATTGGGTATCATCGAGCGATGGGCTCTACCGGTTGAAAGATATACTAATGGCCGATGGAGTGGAGACCAACTGCGGGAGCAAGGTCGAACCGAGATCCAAAATGGGAACACTCAGACACTAAGGATGAGACTGTCAGTGTATATGAATATGAACTAACCTGACTTCCTGATGCATGTGGGATATTATGTTTCTCACAAATGCAGACCGACGGTTAGACTTCCTAGTGGTTGGAGCGACTAGCTGTCAGAGTGGCCAGAGGAAATCGAAACACAACTGGACAGATGGAAGACTGTTGGATTCCATACCGGTTATGCTTAACCGATACATTGTAGTCTTGGCTCAGAAAAAGGAGTGAGCAGCGAATGGTAGATGAGTGATGCGTGAGAAGCTCAGAGTCGCACAGAGCAGAAGGCTTGGAGTATCATTAAAGTATGATAGGAACTCTGAGATCTTTTGCCTTGCTTGATGTGTGATGGGTGTATAAAGCCAGAGAGGTTGAGCAGTGAAGAGTGAGTAACCCGGATGGTGGTTGATCTGTGTGGTTGAGTAGGATAGAGTTCAGAGAACAAAATTAGAAAAGAAGATCTGTTAACTTTATTGTAACCATGTTGTTTACTGAATAAAGGGATCTCCTTTGGGTGGTGGGTTTTTTACCCATAAGGGTTTTCCCACGTATATCTGATGTCTTTCTCTGGTGTTATTATGTCTGGTTAATCCTAATCTTCTATCCATGTTTATCTTAATGTATTGCAAAAAGAATTAAAATACTTCCTTGCTTGCATATCCCCTTAGAATTGACATTAGGAGAGCATTTTCCACACATTTCTTTCCTTACACTTTTTATATTGTAATAATGGTTCATCTTGCCACCTTAGGACACCATATGACCCCTTAGGACATCACATGCTCCTAAAGGATCATGTGGTGTGCTAAGGGGTCACTTGATGTCATTAGGTATTATGTGGGGTCCTAAGGGAGAGAGAGAGAGGGGGAGAATGTTGGTTTGTTATTATTGTAAGCAGTATTGGTACTGCTTTTTATATTGTAATAAAGGTTCATCTTGCCACCTTACGACACCATAATTCAATCTTGTCATCTTGACCCCTTAGGACATCATATACTCCTAAAGGGTCATGTGGTGTTATTTGAGAGAGAGAGAGAGAGATGGGGGAGGAAGGGAGTGAGGGAGGGAGGGAGGGAGGGAGAGGGGAATAATTTAGGGAGGGAGGGAGATGGGGTGGGAGGAAGAGATGTCACATGATGTCGTTAATGGTCATGTGGGCTCCTAATTGAGCCACTCATGTGTGACAACACCATATGACCCCTTAATATATCATACATAGTCTGAAGGGGTCATATGGCATCATTGGGGGTCATGCAAGTTCATAATGGGGCCGCACATGTGTTAGAACATCATATGACCCCTTATGACATCATATGGTCTTAAGGGGTCATATTTGTGCTAAAGGACCTTACATGATGTCATTAGGTGTTATGTGGGGTCCTGAGAGAGAGAGAGAGAGAGGAATACAATGTACAATAAGATATCAAAAGACAATATATCAATATACATGTACATACATATATACATATAATACACATAAAATATCAAAAGATATATATATATATGTATATATTATAAAAATACATATATGTATATATACGTCATACACTGTATATTATATACATATTACATACATACATATGTGTGTGTATATATATACACATATACATATATACATATATACTTATATGTATGCACACACACACATTTTAAACATACACATTAATTTCTTTATGTTATAGTATCACAGGGAGAATCATGTACGCGATATTTTCTCCTTAGAATCGCGTACACACTGCTTATTCAAATAAAACCCCGTACACATTTCTTATTCAAAAGAAACCCCGTACACATTTCTTATTCAAAAGAAACCCCGTACACGCTCTTATCTATTTAGGCTTGTGAATAGGCTTGGATGACAAAGTTGCGGTTTGGAAGTTTGATTTCCCTCCATTTCCCTCATTTTTGATGTCTTTTGTTTTATGAACTTGGTTTCTTGAATTTGTCATCATAAGGTTTACACTTCATCAAGTGGGTATTTCTAAATTTTCCACCATATTTTCACCCATCTTCTAATCTTTCTAACCATATATTTTTTTTAAAATTTGAACAACAATAACATATTATTATTGAATTTCTTTTACCAATGTCTCCATAGTTCTCAGAGACATATGTGTACCATTTTTATAATAAATTTTGATCTACTTAGCCAAATTTTAAAAACTTTATATAATATTGTAGTGCACTTGATTCTTTACAATTTAAAAAAAAAATCCATTTTCTATTGTTTTGGTGCAAGTTATGCTTCATGCACGAACAAGTACTCGATTTTAAGGATGTGCTCAATTGAAAAAACCATAAAAAAAAAAATACTCAACAAAAAATTACAAAAAATTATGCACCTTCTAGTGCTCACTCTTACCTATCTTTTTGTCAAAGGATTTGTCAAAATACTAAATCTAACTATGACTTTTTGGATGCGCACGTCATACACTATGTTATGTTTTTCAGAAAAAACCAAGGTCTATTTTTTGTGCATGAAGGATTTGACCCCCTTAATCTTATCCAATTTTGAAAAAAATTAGTAGTTTGGAAACTAGATTCAGAGTACTACAATCTTTGTTCTTTGACTATCTTCATATCTTGAGTGGATGACTCTCAACTTTCTCCTCGAAGTTTAGGTTTACCTGATTTCAAAAAGAAAAAAAGTGTCCACTTATACCCCCCTTTTTTCACACCATCTTGGTGCACTTACCCACATATTATTCCTATACCAACTTTCAACAATGGGCACCATTGCTAATAAGGGATGTTTTTGTAGGGTTCTTAGACCCTTGACCTTATTAGTGACTAAGGGTTTGTTTATGGCTGCGGGGGGTGGTCAACAAGTCTTTTAGGCATTGGTTGCAATGATAGGGAATCTCTTTGTTGAGACCTACCTAATGGGGTTTATTGCAATTAGTAGCACGTGAAGAACCAACACCTACATTTTTCATTGCCTATACTGTGCACCTATTCCTTTACTAGAGATATTTATATTTAACATCATGTTTTATGTATTTTAAGATATATTAGATGATCATATTTCCATCTTTATTTGATGTTTGTAATATTGTAACCCATTTAGTGTGTATGCATTGCTTCATTTACTATATATTGAATATGTACACTTGACATTTTCTTTGAGGGTTTAGGTATATGATATTTCTCCACCTAAATTGGTAGGTTTGAGTTATTTACCAATGGTGGTTATTTTAGAGATATCACATTGGTCCTTGTCTATATGTCAGCCCTTATTGTACTTGAATTGAGTATGAGGTATGTACTATGTGACCCTATATATATTCACATCGAAAATAAAGGTGATTCTAGAATCTATTTGTGTTTTATTGTTACATCTAATTGCATGTTTTAATTTAATGGCCTTTGTTTTTCCTAAACATTTTTAATGAATCAATTAGTTTCTAGTTAAATGCTTTTGTGAGTTCTAGAAAATAGAAACATCATTAATTATTTGAATTTAATCAAATGTAATTTGTAATGCCCCGCCAGGAAACCCCAAAGGGATTAAGCTAAAACACAAGAATAGAGTGCAAATAACTTTTTTTTTTGAAATTAAACAGAACACAATGATACAACGAGATATCAAAGTACAGGTTACACAGTGGAAGACATCAACTAACACCTAAAGAGTTTCCCAACGTGATTACTTAATTCCACATATATAGATCACATGACAAGGTTCATCCACTAAGATTTATTCATACCTTATGTTCAAGCTTTCATTAAAATATAAGTCATACATCTAATTTAAAACACACTTGAATTTCATCATAAACTAATGAGATCTTTCCATGCATACTTAATTTCCTTAACAATAACTGAATATATCCCATTATTCTAATTTACATTCTTTCATAATCCAATTTACTGCATTTAAAAGATGACTGCATACATGCATTTATGATTACTTTCATTATTATCCACTTTATACATTCTAACATAATGCATCCATACATGCTAAAACTAAACAAGAAACATAAGAACATAAGCATCACATAACACCAAATTGATATTGGAGTTCACCCCTAGAGGGCTACATCTCTGGGTCTGCTTAACTGTAAGACCCCTCTGATCATTAAATAAGTTAAGAATACGTAAGGTTCACATCATTTACAACCCTGCCATCAAGGCGAACATAACCAATATACAAATGACCACATCGGTCAAATAAATACATAAATGATCCTTGAATAGGAAAGGATCCAACTGAACATAATAGAAGCAAATACATAGTTCCACTGGGGCATCCGCAAAACTAGGTCATCACAACCCAAGGTCTAGCATGATATCAAGTACTCACAAGGGCATAAGCAACAAGACGACTCCACAAAAGTGATCCTATCAAGACAACACAACAACACACTAGTGAACGTAGGGGATAAGTGTCATCACACAACCTGGTATGGTTACCATGGCAGGTCTTCATAGGTTCCGGCCCCATCCACTGGGTTACCCTAGCAACCTATTCTGAACCTCCTGCCCATCGAAGCCTCATGTGGACCCACACATCCTTTCGTGAAGACAAGGATGATGGTTTTCCATTTCAGGCCTTCTCACTGCATGTCGAGTTTGTGTTAGCACTCATCCCATGTGTGAGGCACAATTATCTTACTTAGTGATTCAGTAACTAACTCTCTAATATACTATAAGGTTATCAATTATTAGACACACTTTCGATGGGTTACCTAGCAACCACTTTGGGTGCGACCCCCAATCGAAAGCCACTTTCCCTTACAACACTAGACTATACTCAAACGAACTCAAAAAACCAAGAAATGCACATGGTCAAGCAATAGAGTTCAAAATGGAGGGAACAACCATTTGGTCAAACACGACTTCATATGAGGTGCATTGACAGACGATACTCTAACTAGAGACCTAGCCAGCTATGGTCAACTACCAAACATCATTCAACACCCGCATAAAGGATATGACCATTTACAACACTACCACTAAAAAACAGTCAAACTCGATACCGAGGACAAAAACAGGTACCCCAAATCAATCCATACAATAGGGTCCAATCAAACAAAGCAAGGCTTGCCATTACTTAAGCAAAAACGAATATAGAAATTAAAACTTGCATAGGCGATAACTGGTAGAGACAATCTTTTCCCATATTGATTTAAACATAAAAGTTGATCAAGTTTTCTAAATGATCTAAGTTACACTAATACATTTGGACTAGATTTTCAACCGAGGTTTCCGACGGAGAAGGTATATTGTGGCCAAATTTGATTTTTTTTGAAAAAATGCCTGCATTCATCGTAATTCCCATGGAAATTACCCATTTGGTTTCGACGAAGAAGGCATTAGCAATGAGAATTTTCTTTTTTTCAAAAAAGTGCTCGAGTTCGTCATGATTCCGATGACAACGACCATTACAAAATTAAAAAAGAGGTGGGGAATTCATTTGTGAATTGCAATCCCGCGTAGGCATCCATGGCAACTTCAACCCCCAAGAACATCAAACCCACTTTGAAGGCAATCCCACACAGGAGGTAGATTCAAATTGCCCTAGTTTTTAATTTCATGTTGCAAAAAATATACATGTGGTGGTTAATTGTCCTAGTTTAATCTCGTAAAACCATAGAACTGTGATTGAGGAGTGAGCATTCAATTTTGTATCAGCAATCCCTTCCTCCCATATACGCGTGTGTTGATTGTTCACATGAGATCACATCTCTTTGCGGCATCGTATCAAACAATTCACGAGCCTTGTCCATGTTTCCACATTTTGCATTCATGTCAAGCAGGGCATTTGCAAGTACAACACCTAACAAAATTCCTCTATCCGTTATGCTTTGATGGATGTCCATACCCTGTTCCAAAGCTCCCATTTTTGCATAAGCAAGGAGGATGCTAGCAAAGGTTGTGGAATTTGGCTTTATGCCTTCCAATTCCATTTGCTTGAAAGTGTCTAAAGCCTTTTTGACAAATACATTTTGTGCATATCCAGCAATCGTTGCAGTCCACAAGACAACATTTCTTTCAGGCATTCTATCAAATAGTTCATGTGCCTTGTCTATGCTTCCACATTTTGCATACATGTCTACCAAGGCAGTTACAACTACAACATCTGACAAAATTTCTCTATCCTTTATGCTTCGATGAATGTCCATACCCTGTTCCAAATCTCCCATTTTGGCACAAGCGGGGAGGATAGTAGAAATGGTCATGGAATTTGGCTTTACACCTGCCGATTTCTTTTGCTTGAAAGTTTCTAAAGCCTTCTCAACAAATCCATTTTGTGCAGTTGCAACTACATTTGACAAAATTCCTCTATCTTTTATGCTTTGATGGATGTCCATACCCTGTTCCAAAGCTCCCATTTTGGCACAAGCTGGGAGTAGGCTAGCAAACGTAACTAAAGAAATGCAATGATCAGCTCCAAAGACATCAAACCACTACTAACAAAACCAAGAGTCTAAAATATGATAGGGAATAGTGTGAGCTGTCCTGAAATAAAATATTTTATTTTCAATTTCAACTAAAACATAATTACTCGGCCATTTAATGTTATTAATAAGTGTTTAATTTATGAAAGAGATAAATGGTTGGCCACAAGTACATGAGTTACTAAATGCACACAAATAAGTGAATTTGATATTCAAAACTATCTACAATGAATTCAATTCTTGTCCATTAGTCATTTATGTTTGCAATAAATATCTTTCTTTGTTTTTCTTAATCTTTATTCATAGTTATGTGCATATTTCACATTCTATAATTAGGATATCAATTGCTATGGCTGAACACTAGCATGATGTTTGTGTTGTGGTATAGATGCGTGGAAACATAATTATGGGATTGTTATATTATAGAGATCATAAATCTAGATATCACATATTAGTTCTAGCTCTTCTTGGATTGAGTCTAAAGTTGACATACAGTCATAAAGCCATTATTAGCATATCTATCCATTTCTAGTAAAGACAATTGAGAAAGTCATTTTGATATTGAGAGTTTCTTATATGTTTACCTATTGATCATTATTAAGCCATAATATTTAGGTCTATTTATCTCTCTTGCAAAACCTCTATAAGTGTCCTAGATTGTCCCTACTACTCACTCTTCAATTCGGAAAAATGGAGTTCTAAAGATTTGTTGCACAAGATGGTGTTGAACGTATCAACAAGGCTAGCATGGAAGGCATGTTCAAGCTTCCACTTGTACAACTTACAAAAAATGATTTGTTGATAGAAGAAATTCTTGAAATAGGGATACAATCGAAAGACAAGTAAGTACATACAAACCTCCTTAGTTGAAAGTAAAATCTGTGTATAAAAAGAGTACATTGAATCCCAATCCATAAACACAATAGAGATACCGATGGAGACTTAATTGGATGTAGCATGTCGCACCAAAGTTGTTAAAGTATGCTAAGCTAATACATAATGTTTCATAAAGCCACATTAGTATTTTACCCAGATCATTATCT
The DNA here is from genome assembly GCF_030272615.1 of Cryptomeria japonica. Classification (NCBI taxonomy): domain Eukaryota; kingdom Viridiplantae; phylum Streptophyta; class Pinopsida; order Cupressales; family Cupressaceae; genus Cryptomeria; species Cryptomeria japonica. The sequence goes on from NC_081415.1 coordinate 181,677,414, forward strand.
ACCAAAACTAACTATAGTAATCCTTTTGAGGATTAATTTCATGGTGCTAGATCTTCATTTAGTCCCACTTCTTGTTGGAGAAAAGAACGGTTATTTCTTGAGGTAGATGAATATCCCATCAACAATGGACAAGACCCTTTCTAGAATATAACAAATTCTACTCCAACAAAAGATCATGGGGGTTTCACTAGAGATATTGAATAAGAGATAGACTTCTACTGCTGCATTAAAAGCATTGGCATGTTCTTCATTTATTGATGTAAACTCTCTGTGACGCCACCACAACCAACAAAGGTGTAAAAAGTTGTTTGCAATGCATGGATTTTTAGGATTGTCCTTTGAGAAAACAGAATTAAAGTATGGAAGCAGGATCTGCCAGCTCTTGAGGGAAAGACCATGTCAAACAATAATTTCTATTTTCTTGCCTGTGAAGAAAGACCATGTCAGACAATATCAACAAACAACAAAATAAGGAGACAATTGCTAGATTGTGGTCTAACTTGAAAAGAAAAGGTGATGGAAAATGTTATTGTCTGTGCAAAATTTGTAAGGGGTTAAAGACTAGAAGACTTCTAATCAAAACAACGAAGAAACATTGTAGGTTGCATGGTCACATTGAAGGTGGACATGATTATCATCCATTGGTAAGTTTATTATTATATCATTTTGACAATTTATATACATAATAAATCACGTGATGATGAGATCATGATCACGGTTTATTTATGTATATCAATTTTATATAGGTTGAGCACCCCAGAGCACATGGTATGGATCAACACAACCCTAAGAATATGGATTTCAAAGTGGACAAACATGGAGGTGTGAATATCGAAGCTGAAGATAATGATCCCATGGAAGATGGCGATCATGAGCCAGAAAACGCAATTGAAGATGATGGTATAAATACATTGATCCATGATTCATTTAGTACTCGTGCAGCTGATCATGATGATGAAGATGACCTTGATGTTGTTCATGATGTCCCTCTACTTGAGAAGGCATCTGAGGCCCTTTATGAAGGCCTGCAGGCAACTCTTCTCTCCGTTGTATTGTTGTTGGTGAACTTGAAGGCTATGAATGGTTTATCCAACATAACAATGTCACTTATGTTAAGGCATGTCATATATGTCATAATAAACTGTGAATCATGTTGTACCATTAATATTTTTTATTATAACAAATTATATTTTGTTTCTGTAGATTGATAGGTGAGTTTTTGTTACCACCATCAAATATTCTACCTTGCTCATACCAAGAATTATCTGCCGTTATGAAAGATATTGGAATGGAGTATCAAGCAATAGATGCTTGTCCCAATGATCATATTATATATCACAAACAACATGAATTTTGAACTGAATTCCCTGAATTTCATATGAGTAGATATCGAACAAATCAAATAACAAAAAGGATTCCTCGCAACGTTCTTCGCTATATTCCTATTATTCCACATATGCAATGATTATTCAAGTGCACTAGCTTGGCACAATTTATGGATTACCATGCACGCAATAGAAGTCGAGATGACATTATTTGAATGCCTGTGTATGGTTCAGCATTTATGGACATAGAGAAAAAGTGGCCACACTTTAAAGAAGAACCTCATAATCTCAGGCTTTCATTGGCAGCGGACGGTGTCAATCCATTTGGAGAGATGAGATCTATTTACTTAGTGTGGCCTGTTTTTGTTATCAACATTAACATTCCTCCATGGATGTCAATAAAGAGGGAGCACATAATGTTGGCAATGATTGTTCAAGGTATTTTATCATTTAAATATAGTCGTCTAAATTTAATTATAAATATTGCAGTAAAATGGTCAAAATAATTATTTAATGTTTTTGTTCATTCGATCAGGTAAGTACCAAGTTAAAGATATGAATGTATATATCGAGCCTCTTATCGACAAGTTGCTAGAGTTATGGAATGGTGTCACTATGTATGACATCTCTAGACCAATTGGACAAAGACAGTTTCAATTCCATGTGATGCTTCTATGGACAATACATGATGCCCCGGGGCTAACACATTTTTGTGGTATGTTATAGTGTTTAAGTTGTGCATGAACATTATAATTCAAAAAATTATCATATTTAATCTAATTATACATTATCTTTTAGGTCTTCAAACAAAGGGAAAATTTGCATGTCCTGTTTGTGGTCCAAAGATGAAATCTCGTCATTCAAAAAGTTTAGGAAAGCAGGTGTTTGATGAGTATAGGCACTTTCTCCACAAAAATCATAAGTATCAAAATACTGAAAAACATCTTTTCAATGGGAAAGAAGAAAATACATCAAAGCCACAAAGAATGACACCTCACCTGTGGAAGTTGGAATATAATAGAATTAATCGTCAAGGTAATGCCATTCCATCTATTGGTTTGTCATAAAACATCTTTTCTATTTTGTTTTGTTTACTAATGATGTGATTGATGATCATGAAGGTCATGAAGGCATAAATGACCACCTTCCTAAGGGAATAAAAGTTATCCCGGACAATTTAGTAGGTTTCCCTACTACGAGCAATTACAAATTGTTCATTTGTTTGATAGTATGCATATTGGAAAGAATATAACAGAGACATTATGGAAAATATTGGATGGAAGGCGTCACAAAGAAAAAATTATCAAAATATGTAGTGACATTCAAGATTCCAATCATGCAATGATAAATGTCATTCAATCAAATAGCCATGGAGACCAGATTAATATAAGTGAGCTTCCTTGGTTATTAACGAACTAGCAAAGTAATGCTATAAAAGAAGTCATATGAAAAATTCGATTTCCTACAGGATTTGCTACAAACATAAATAATCTCATATTAAAGAAAAGTGAATTTGGGCCAAGGATGAAAATGCATGATTGGCATACCTTCATTAAGGTAATTCATGTTCTTGTGTTTTTAGTATGTATTTAAGTACTACGCGTACATGTACTTTTCATTATGTTACAAAAAAATGAAAAGATAATTTTATAATTGTTGCAGTACATTCTACTTCTATCTCTCCCAGATGACTTCGACAATAATGTCAAGAAAGTCATATATGATCTTGGAAAATACATGAGGTAAGTAGTGATATTTGTTTAGTTTGTTGTATAGATATTATATTTGTGATTTGTTTTACTTCTTATGTAATATATTTTTTTGCATCTTGAATACCTTGTAGGTGGTTGTCATGTAAAGAAATCCATAAAGATGATATAAAATATTGGAAGAGAAAAATTCCTCATTTAATGTGTGAAATGCAAAAGTGTCTACCTCCAGATTTTTTCAATGCACAAGAACACTACCTCATACACCAAGTTGAGGAGATTGAATTGTGTGGACCTGTACACACTAGGTCAATGTGGATGGTTGAGAGGCACTTGAAATTTTTGAAGGCTTTGGTTTGACAAAGAGCACATCCTGAGGGTTCTATGGTGGAGGGATATATGGTATACCAGACTATGGTGTACATTTCTGAATATCTTCCTAAGTTTGCAGCAAAGATCCACGTGGATCGCATTTGGGATCCCAACACCATTAACAAATTTGAAAGGGAGTACTTGACGGGGAAAGTTAGATTGAGGAAAGTGAGAGGTAATTATAAGATGTTATTGTAGTTAATTAATTCTTACTCTTCAAAATAAATTGATTGTAAGATGTCTATTTATTTTTTGTACAGTTGGTCGAGAGTGGGATGCACTACATTTGTATATTGCAAACAATCTTGATTGGATGACGGTATGGATTGAACGTTGTCAACATTTTGGATGCACGTTAACATGGGAAGGTGTGGCTTCATTGGTTAAAGAAGCACATCGTAATGGAGATTCCAATGTTACGCAAAGGGAAATTGATTTAGCATATGGTTTAAGAGATAAAGAGGTATGTATAAATTTATTAATCACCCATATGTTTATCAACTCACAATGCAATAAATTTTACATGTTTGACATATCGCAGGTCAAACACCACAACGCTATGTGCTGCAATGGTCATAAATTTCGCATAAAAAAGTTGGATGACACAAAGAAAACTTGTGATTCTGGCATCACTGCAGTCTTTGAGGTGACAAATATTTCATCGAGAAATGACATTCATCCTCAATAGTCTCAAAATTGATACTATGGCATTTTGGATGATATACTTGAGTGTGACTTTAATTCCTTCAAATTAGTTTTGTTCGTCGTCAAATGGTATAGGCTACGATTGAATAAAAATGATCCTGATAGAACTGTTATTGAACATGATAATGGTTTTATAATGCTAAATACAAGGTCATTTGAACCATTTGGGGATGAGCCCTATGTTCTTCCAAGCCAATGTGAGCAAGTATTTTACTCAGAGGTTCCACATAAATCGGGTTGGTCATTTGTTGTTAGACATGATCCAAGAGGAAGGCCGATAAAGTATAATGTGATGGAAGAAGAAGATACTAAAGAAGTAGAAGATGAAGTGGATGATGATCACGATCGACAGTTTCACAATGATGATGAAGAAGAACAAAAAGAAGAAGAAGAAGAAGAAGAAGAAGAAGAAGAAGAAGAAGAAGAAGAAGAAGATGATGATGATGATGATGATGACGGTGATGGTGATGATGGTGATGATGATGGCGAAGACATTGATGATGATGATGATGATGATGATGATGATGATGATGAGGATGATGATGATGATGATGATGATGATGATGATGATGATGATGATGATGATGATGATGATGAGCTTGATGTAAATGATGATGAAGAATGAAATGTATGAGGAATGCGATTAGTATATTATCTATTTAATATTGACTTCTTGATAGAATTTTTTTAACATAATTAATTCATTCTGTTTTGAATTCTAATGTCATTACATAATTAATTCATGATGCACCTTTTAATATGGAGATGGAGATAGGGAGTGTGACTATTTATGTGACAATTTTTAAATTGTGTTCATTTATGGAAATTGGATTGTTTGTTAGCTATGTGACTATTTATCTGACCATTTAGTTGAGGATCCTGCATAGTCTACATAAAGTAAAGGTAAGGAATTAAAAAATTTACAATGATTTTGATGACAACATCTTTTTAATATTTAATACTCTTTTTGCCTACAAAGTTCATGTTGTTCATGTTGTGTATGATGTAATTTCGCTAACGTCTTTTATATTTTTTCTTTGTCACAGGCCGACATGGATCCATCACATATTGTAGATAGAGATGTACCTTGCAACACTTCTACCGAGTAGGTAAACCTCATTGTAATTGTACAAATTAGGTAGAAGCAAACTATTACATTATTGTGTTCTTTTTTTTAGTGATTTATACTAATTTTGTAATTGTTAATGATATTCTTGACACAGACGAATGTTTGGGGAAAGGGAAAGGGAGTTGCAGTACCTGAGCACCTTTCTATGGATGTGGAATCATTAGGGTTAAGAAATGATGACCCTGAAGATCCCACAGACCTTGTGAAATTCTTTAAAATGCCTCTTATAAAAATTAGAAAAGAGATTGTTGCTTTGGAAGCCGTGCATCCTTCCACTGATGAGATACGATAGAGGGTGGAATTATTGTATAAGACAGTAGAAAACTTGCAAGTAAGCAGTAATGAAAGCTTTAATTATAACAAAAGTTCAATAATGGTTTATATTTTATTCTCTTTTTATGTCATTAACTAAAATATGTATGTATTGTGTTTACAACAATTTATCCACCCTCATGAAAGTCGTTCCTACGATTAGGGTGTTGCAAGATCAAGTGATGACGATTTTCTTATATTATCACTCTGAGTAACCAAAACACATCATACTTGATACTGTCAATTTTCAAAATAAAGGTTCATCCTTGTTTACAATTCTTGCACTTTTCATATATTTAATGTTTGATATATTTAATGTATTATTCTTTAGGTGCTATCAATGTTACTATGCAAATGTCGACGCCGCCTCATCAGAGGTCACCCTCACCTGTATTACCGACATGTGTTTATTTCCCTTCAAGAATTCTTTCTTGAATTCTAATGCCATTTCATAGTGGATTCATTTTTTGCAGGAGGAGATGCACATGAGGATGTGCCACAGGTGACTACTACTGATAACATAGCATCGTTTCCTGGATCTTCTTGTATTGCTAGTACGGGAACATTGCAGGCCACATTCATGGTGAGCGACGAATAAATGATTCCCTTAAAGATACAAAAGGTTCCAGGTACTTTAAAATTATTATTATATATACTCTAATTGTAATTTACTTTATGATCACTCATTTTGGACTAATGATCCCATGAATTTTTTGCAGGCAATGATATTTTCTATAAACATCTTAGTGACATTGCATTGCAGATATTTGGGCCCACCATACGTAAAAGGTGGTACATCATAGGTGAAATAACCCTTATCCACTTTTGATTTCATATCATTGCTAGAATACTTTTCCTTTGATCCATTTCTTGAAGTGTAATAAATGTAGCTTCAGTTCATTTCTAAATCTAACAGGTTTGTTTTTGCTTTAAAAGGTGGAATGACCAAGAAAAAAGGTTAAAAGATGAATTGACAAACCAAACGGTTGAGTGGTTTAGAAATGACACCTTTGACAAAACCAAGCTCCTTGAAAAAGCTGGCACATATCTAAAGTATGTAAGGGACCAATACAGGACCCATTTGGAGAGGAACCTAAAGTACGAGCGTCCCCCCATGATTCCATAGAGGGAGTGGAAGGACTTGATTTTGGATGCCAAGGAGAGAATTGAAAGGAAAAAAGGAAATACACTAGTAGACGCCAGAAGAAGGTACAGGATACTATTAAGAAAGTAATTATGTACTAATTAATTACTCTTTATATTTATATAATCTAACATATTTCAAACTTTTTATAGACTGAGTGACACGTCAAAGGCAACCAAGGCAAGGCAAGAAAAGCATGGGCAACACAAACTCAGCTCTGGTGGTTACATGAAACTTGTTGCACGAATTGTAAGTATCTCATGTAAACTCCCATATTGTCTCAAAATATTAATAAATTGCAAACATTTTTTTTTATCAAACAATGCAAGCAAAATTCACGGTACAAAGCAAAAATGCAGGGCTCTGAATTCAATAGAGTGCCCACAGAAGATGACAAGAGAATTGCCTACCGGCAAGGCTATTCAGACATGGCTGATCGGCTATGAGAATTGAGTGGGCATACACAACATTCGAGTGCATCCGTCACACAGGTAAATATGCTAAATGGAAGCTATTTCAAATTGAATACTTTACCAATAATCTAATTGATGTTGAGTTCCAACATAAAGTGACTATATTTGTTTTAAATAAGCAAGCAATGATAACAATGTGCATGTCATTGGAATGCAACCTGCTAATTGTGAAACACCACCCGCACATGAAGGTTCGGATGTGCATCCCAGTAGTGGAGGTATTCATTTGCTATTCAAATTTATTTATTTAACTATTAATACAATTAAACATCTTAATTTGTAATTAGAGTAGTAATTAATGTAACCTTTCTTGCTAATATTTTAGAGCATGTAGTTGGTGGTGAGCAAGTGGAGCATGATCTGGGTACACAACCTCAAGAACGTGATGTTCCCCACTCAGGTAAAGAGGACCACTATTATTGCTTTAAACAAATATAATTGCAATTGGTGTTCAGCATGTTGAGGTTGAGGCTACACAAAATGATGTGGCCCCATTAGGTAAAGAGCACAACAATTATGTTCTCTAAATTAATGAAATACTTGTAACAATAATTTTATTTTTTTTGAATTTAACCCATTTCTTTGTTATTGCAGAGGACCCCCCTTCGCTTCAGTGTCCTCGTCCTCAGTATAGGACTAGGCATACATTGAGATCACGAGCAATTGGTGGAACATCTGTAGAGGGGGGAAATGATGAAGACACCGATGTTCCACTTAGTCTTTTCATAGCTTCAAAGAAAAAACAAAGAAAGAAATGATTGTAATCTAACTTATTTGATAATGACTAATTTTTATGTGTTCGTGAATGTAATTATGTGCTAATTAATGGTTATGGATGATATGTGTTAATTAATATTGATGAATGTTGCGTGTTAATTAATGTTAATCAATGTTATGTGTTAATGAACATTATGTGATATTAATGAATGAATGCTATATTTTATTAATGGTAGAAAGAATTAATGAATGAATGTTATAAGATGTTAACGGGGAATTTAGAGTGATGTTAGGGGGGGGATGGGCCAAATGAGCTTCCACCTTCATGTGGTTGGCCTTGTTAAGTAAAGAATATTAAACTATTCTTGAAACCAAGCAAAGCTCAACAAGGTAACACACTTTTCAATATTTCATTATGTTGCACAGTTAATCTTATTGAATAATGTATATTGAATCTTAATTGCAGGGTCCAACAGAGCCAACACGAACAACAACACCATGAGTTGCTGGGTATAATGAACTCCCATATTGTCTTGTCTATACACGAACAATATGAGTTGCTTCTAGTGTTGATATCCAAGGTGGGATTGCAAAAGTTATGAATATGCCTCATCCTTGTAAGTTTTTTTATTACAACTCCTAATGCTTGAGACTAAACTTTTTGTTCTTGATGTTTTTCACTAGTTGTCATAACCTCTGACTTTGATGCTTGTGCCTTAATAGAGCTAGATGTTTCTTGTATGCATACTTGGTCAAGGACTGCATTATGATGCTATAGGGCTACAAACTAAGATTTTTTATTGTATTGAGTTGCACATTTGACATGAGTTGCCCTATGACTGCTATGCCTCTTGAGGTAATAAGGTGTTGTTCTTGTCAAGTTTTGACAATGCTGCAACAATAATGTGTTATTTTTTGTTAAGGTTTGAAAAGACCTTTTAGAAACTTATACCCTGCTCTTTTTCACTCAGTAGACTTGATTACTGTCATTTTATTTGGTACTAGGTATGACTGCCTAATGGCTTTACTGTAGACTGCAATCTCTCTAGACTATATTTTCTGAGTGTTGTTGTTCTATACTTGACCGTCTATTAGGAAAACATAGCTTGAAATTTCCAAAACAATTAATGAATGTGTTGGGTCTCAAATCAATAGATTGGATAGGTTCTAAGGAAATGCCAACTCCTATGATCAAACCCTCCAATTGACTTGGCCAACTTATAGAGTGAATCTACTTGGTTACTAACTCTCTCACTTTAGGCTCTGTAGGACCTAGCCAGGTTTCATGTCAAAGAGACTTTGGACTTCAGTGACTTCTTTTGTCCTCCCATCGAAACTCATATCCTTATCAATATCATTCATCGATGTAGTTTTCTTCTATTTTATCGATATCACTTTTTCGATGAGAATGCTTCTTTCAGTGAATCTTCTTTATCTTGCATTGATCATATTGTTTCTTCGAAATCCTTTTCTCATCGGTGGGGGCCACCTCTGCTTTCTTCGATACCTTTTGTTGGTGGGACCTGTTGTTCTCAAATTCTAATTCCCCCTAAAATCCCTTATAGTAAAATAATAAACTCTGTCTGTAGAAGAGAGATCAAAGAGAAGGAAACTTTAGAATGACATATGACAAGGTTTTACAACCTTCTACACTTTGAACTTATCCAAAGTTCAGGCGGGTATACCTTAGGTGAATTCTTTCACACTTTTAAACAAAATCCACAGTAACCATTGTCCAAAAACTAGTGGATCTTATCACCTTGAGACTAACTGAAACAAAGAAATAAGCGTTAATACTCATGTTTCAATGTTGACCTACAAGACATGTAAAAAGACAACTACAATTGATACCAGTGCCTTATCCATGCCACAGAGTCATCTAAGTTTAAACAATACTCCCACAATCAAATATCTCCACACATCCCATCACCTCGGCTTCTATAAAACCCCACATATGCCTGGCATAAATAAGAATTTACCCTTATCAAGCTAGACTGCATTCATCAAATTCAAAATCTCCGACAAGGAATTTACTGATAGAAATGCTTCATGCATATTTAATTTCCCTCTTGGAAAGAAAAGCTAAGAAATGCCTCTATTTAAGATTGCCTTACAATCCATACTCAAATGAATAACCCTAGATTACTCATATTGAAAATAGTAAATATTTGCAAGTAGACCAGAAGACAACACAAAATTTAGGCTTGAAAGTTGATAGTCTGTATATTGATATTAATTTTGAGAAAATATTACAAAACTCAAAGTATTCTCCATAAGACTAGAAAAAAGCTCAGATAAATTTCTGCAGTGTTTTCTTACAATTACTTGCAATCATTTTTTTAGGAGTCCTAGCATCCATTTATGATAGTATGGATGCATACAAGCTTTGGATCCTTCAAAAGAAAGTTTGTTACAAACAACTGGTCATTTTCAAGAAGTGGTTATAAGTCCTTTTCAGCATCTACGGCTTCCTCTACTTGTTGTTCTATTGCAACCTTCTGTAACTACTCCCGAGCATCTTCTTTTTGTCCCATATACTTATCTTTCCACTCCTAATACACATCATCACTAGGCCAAGTAAAACTAGCAATCTTCTGTTTCATATCTTCTAGCCACTTCCAAGTGACTCGTACATGCGCAATCTTTGTTTCTATGAAACCATAATGAGATTTCACTTTTTCAATTTCCTCAATTGTTTGGACAAATAAGGATGTGTCATCAGTACTAATAATCTGATTGATCCTTAGGGACAAATTGTGGTCCACCTCCTTTAACCAAGTCTTCTCTTTCTTTAGCTGGATAGGACCAATGAAACCTCTTGGAAACATTTCAAATTTATGATTTGAATATTCTTTCCTATAAAGTTGGGATTTTCTTTTTATACCTACTCCTTCCACTAAAATAATATTCATCTCTTTTATAAACTCACATGTGGACCTTAGATTGTCATTCTCTTCTGCATCTACATGGGAAGAACACATGAGCTCTAACTCTTTACCTCTAGGCACCCACTTATTTGGGATTGGTTCCAAAGTGGCTTCTTCTTCTCTGAATTTGATCAAAATCTCAATAATCCTCTTCATATTTATGTATACATTGGAGGTTTTGACTGAGTCAACAAACTTCAAGATGGTGGCTTTCACCTTCTCCTCATATTTGTTTGCATACAATGTATGAGCTTGTTTCAATTTTTTCAACTCATGTTGGACATTTTCAGGTAATTGGGAACTAGAAGGCATAGGAGAAGGGGGATATTCAATGATGGGACTAGAAGGAGGGGGTCTTGTTGGAGAGGAGGCTATCATGAGTGTAGAAGATTCACCGGGCTGATATTGACCTTCCAATTGACTCAGGAGTCTAGCAATTATGTTGTCTCTGTTGGCTATTCCTTCTTTAGCATCATTGTAAGCTTTTAAAATAGTCTCCAGCTTCAATTGGAGATTAGCCTTTTCTTGTGCCTCTTTTTCTGCCACCGCAACACTGAATTTTGCAGTCTCTAGGACTGTGCTTGCAACTTCCACTACCCCTGTGTCTTGGACTCTTTTAACTATCATGCCTCCTAAGAGGCTAGAATCTGATGCATCCTTCCTTCTTTTGTTTTCATCCTTCTTTAAAGACCACATGACAAGAGAAACATTATCCTTGTTGAATGTCACTCCTTCCATAGGCTTTGTTTCTTTCCTCACTGCATCAAGCACTAAGGCATCAGCTATATCCCATTCAGGGAGAATCAACACACCAGCCTTTGCTACCATTTCTCTTCCTTTCTCAGGGGTGATTGCTTTGAAATCCTCCATCATTTCTTTCTTAACCTCTTCTTCTACCTGAGTTGTATTTTTAAGAGGTTGTTCAGTTTTCCTCTGTTCACATCTAGTCTTGAATTGATCAATAGTTTGCTTCCATAGAAACTGTATAAAAGCTCCTGATGTGACAAAATTACTGTCAGCTAGGAATTCTTCACTAGCTTGCTTAATAGTAAGGTCCATTTCTTGGCCCTTTAACTCACCATCAGTCAAATCCATTTCACCATTAGGTGGCTCTTCAGGCATCCCCTCTTGGGTCTCCTCATAGGTATAGGCAATCTCACCAAGACTCCCTAACTACAACAATTGTTCAGCCACAGCTTGTTCATCTCCAATGTGGATAGGAGACTGAGATGGAGAATATTGAGGCTCATCAGTTTCAATTTCCTTTCCCACTTTCTTCTTCTTAGGGGAATCCTAGATGTCAATTACATCTTCAATTTTCCTCTTCCCTTTTGAAGTGGAAGGCTCACCTATCACTAGCATTATCATAGTGTACTTTGACCCTTTGTGCATTATATAGTCACCAGCTGGGATATCTCTAGCAAAGGTAGGCTTAGCCAATACCATCTTAGCCTTATCAGGCTCATTTTGCATTATGGCCTCCCTCTTTTTTTTTAAGGTCTACATGAGATCTTCAAAATAAAGAATCAGGAATTTTATTTTCTCCTCAAATGGATTGAAGCTAGAAAGGAGGTCATACCCAGTGTCAAATTGATGAATAAAATCAAGGGCTTTCTTATATGCCACCCACTTCTCCTTCCTCAGTTCTTGCTCATCTAAGCTGAATTCATTTCTAATCAGACCTTCTGGGAACTGAAATTGATGTGGCCTACCTCTGCACACTGCTCTTTTTCTGAACATGCCATTGAAAAAATCCTCGGGGTTTGCACATCTTGACACTGCAGTAGATAACCTATATGGCTTAAATAATTCTTCAAAAAATCTCCATCCACCCTTAGTGATCACAAAATGGTGAGCCATGGCAATAGTTGGGAAAATAGTCCCTTTACCTCTATTGGTTAGCTCTGCTTCTTGTACTCCCCCAATTTGTCTCAGGACTTCTGCAATCCCTATCTTCAATGGGACCTTATAGGGTAGTAAAAAGGGGGTGCCTCTAAATCAAAACACTCTAAAAATAGTAGACACAGGGTACAAATATATGTCTCCCCAATTGTGAACAATCTTGATATCTGTATGGTGGAAAAGTGGGCGAATAAAACTTAAAATGTGAAAATAATAAGAAAAACTAGTCCACACACACACACAGGACTTCTTGATGCAAGCTATGGAGTAACGTAGTATTACTCAGCTTCCCAAGGAGGGTCCCATGGTTCTCTATCTCACAATGTCCCTCAAACCAACGTTTTTGCTCTCAGATTACTGAGAAAAATGGTTTACGGATGGCAAATATGAGAACGAGAGATGCTTTGATGAATTTTAGTATGAAATGGATGCTAAGCTATGTATGATCTTAGAAATGCAATAAACTAAATGATAAGATGACAAGATTAGTATGAATACTATCCTAGCATACTATATTTAGTCTATGATTGAGCTAAAATGATAAATAAATTACTCTAAACATGCATATTTAGTCTATATTCCTGATCTAAAAGAGGCTAAATGATGAGCATATATGAAATGAAAGCTTGAATATATTTGAGCATAAGTGTGATGCTACAAATTTGAAGGATGATTGTTAAAAATGGAGGAATGAGAGCTCTATTTATAGCACAAACAGGGCAATGGATGGTCAGGATCGAAAGGTTTAATCAAGGGCCAAGTTTGAAAGTTGGGGATCCATGTGCACAATTTGCACCAATGAAATGATGACAAATGTCCACATAGGGTTGGGTTGAAAGAAGAGGTTGGAGGCATTAAAGGCCTAAGAAGACCTCATGGTTATCTAAAGGCTAAGGGTCAAGTCTAAATTAGGTTTACCCACTGGATTAAGAGTTAATCCAAGAATAAACCTTTGTGCAAATGTTTAGGAGATAATCATGGTCAAAGCATTAAAGGCCTGATAAAACCTTTGGGTTGGGTAGAGGTTGAGTCAAAACAAATGTTTTAACCATGTGGGAAGGTTTGAATTAACCATTAATGGTTATTGGAGACTTTGGGGATTAAGTGGTTGAAGGTTGGAAGCCTTCAATGGTTTTCAAAGACTTTAAGGGTTTTGGTGGTTGAAGGTTGAAAACCTTTAATGGTTATCAAAGACTTTAAGGTTTTTGAGAAGTGACTTCCCTTTTCTTAGGGATGTGACAAAGTTTAGAGGAGGATTAGGTTAATTAGAAGCGATTAGAAGATTCTAGAAGGGATTAGGAAGGGGTTTGGGATTTTGCAAGTGGATGGGGGGATAATAGGATTTAATTGAAATAATTTAATTCATTCAATTTGGTTGTAATTAAATAAATTTGATTTATTCAATTTAGGACAACTATTTAATTAAATTTGAATTTAATTAAAAGTGGCTAGGGGGATTTAATTTAATAAAATGATTTATTCATTAAATGAATATAGTGAATTTTATTTAAATAAATTGAGTAATTTACTTAATAAAATAGAAGAATGTGGATAATTTAATTAAATTGGATTTAATTAAATAGGGAAATGAACATAAAATATTCATTTAGGAATATGGTCATTTTTATATGTCTACAATATCCTCTGCAAACTCCTTTGGTCTGAGAAACTCCAAAAGAACCTTAGGAATTCTAAGGTTTTCTCTGCATAGAAGAATCCTAATTTTAGATGCAAAGCATCTATCAAACTTTAAATAACTTGCATCTTCTTTATCCCAAGATAGAACAGTACTCCACAATTGCACTGGCATCTCCTCTTTATCCTTGACCTTAATCAGGTCCATCTCCTTTCCAAAATAATCAGCCCCTTTGAACAAAAACATATGCATTAACATGGAGTACCATCCAAATGGCCTATCCACCTTACCATTTTTTATTCTTACTAGCCCTTTATGAATTGCATCAGCAAGGTATGAGGCATAATCAAATGTTATTGCTAGGGAGGGGTTTAGAATTTGTGCAATCATTAACATATAATGGGCTGGCATATTCTTTTCAGCATCCTCTCCAAAAATCTAGCATAATGCCAAATACATACCCTTAGCTCTCAGAGTGAATAGGTTGAGAGAGAATGGTTCCATTGTGTTGGGGCCTACAACTCTTAACCCCCCTATCTTTACAAAGAATTCTTTCAATGGGCCACTTCTAAGATGATCCCTTTGTGTGTTGTAAACTTGGGCTAATGACTCAAAGTCAATAGGTTCTAAAAAATTGGAGGACTCACTGAGTTTAAACACTTTCCTGAATTCATCTTCATTTATCTCAATCAAGACTGATCCCTTTATGTTCCTGATGCATCTTGCCACAGAGTCATAATTTTGTGCAATCAGGGCTAACAGATCTACATCCATAAAAACACCTGGGACCATAAGCTTTCCTACATCCTACTCCCATATGCCATTCAAAGGAACTGGGGAATTCCTTTGCCCAAAACTGACTTTGAAGAGTCCTAAGCCTAACAATCCTATTTCAGGGTCCCTCAACCAATTACCCTTATCATAAAGGCCATCTCCAATTTTTAGATGAGGGTTCTTACGTACTAGCTCTTTGGCCTTAGCCCCAGCATTGGTGGACATGGTTAATTTCTCTAAAACATCATCATAGATATTTCGGTCCTAGTAATTCACCTTCCCTGTCAATTCTCTTCTGGGTGCCATTCTGGTCAAACAATTATACCACTAGCAACTAGCACAGACCTCTAATGAAGTAATTCACACAGCAGTATTTGAGAACAAACCAAGAGTTATCAAGAAAAGCACAAGAAACCTGATTATTCGCCTGAAGAAAATCGCTCTGCAACAATTCACCCTGCAAAAAAATTCAATGAAACAATACTTAGCAATCAAGTTGATGCGGACTCAAAAAGGACAAGTTGGCATTTAAGTTTTAGAAATTAACTCTGCATGCTTCGGCTTTCTTTTGAGAATTGAATTCGCCAAATCGAATTCAAAACTGGCTCCAATGGGTCATAATTCCTCTAAGTCTTTCCTCTATTTCATTCTTTCGCTATTTCGCAGAACATAAAACCCGTGCTCTTTTCTTTCGCGAAACAACGTCGGCCGTTGGATCATGAGAACTTGCATTGCCTTTATCTCCATTTGATCTCTTTGCTTTAGTGTCGGGCCCTACCTCCTTTTCACCACTTCACAGACTTTAATAGTCATTCACTTTTCCTTCGCAAGGCCGTGCCAAGCATTAGATCAAACTCAAATCACCCAGCCTTTAACTCCAACCGGGACCGTCAATCCTTTTAATTAACCGCACCTCATCTTGATGGCTAACGATTTTCGCCATTTCACTGAGGTTAAGCTGCGGGCATCTTAGGGCCACAAAACAATGAGAAGCATTGGATCAATCTTGAGATGAATGCCTTTTAAGTGGGCCCTTTACCTGGGAATTACTTACCCCACTTGTTCTTCAGTTAATAAATGCCACATGGCAGTCGGCCATTAGCCCTAGAAACTCCTTTTGTTTCCACCCTTAATCTGCCATGTGTTCCCTTTTACTATTCCCACATAACTGCTGGTTACACCTTAGGTGGGCCCTCAACCACTTTTAGAGCCACGTGGCATTCGACACATCGCTATCGAGCTCTACAAAAAGTGGCAGCTATTATGCCACGTCACACCTCTGTGTGAATTCCACCTGTCTTTCGTGACTTTGTGAACATTATACTTCATTTGGCTTGCGATCGCGAATCAACGCGAGCCATTGATCTTTTTCCAACCCGATCATTCTTTAACCAAAGAAGACTGCTTATCTTTGGGACCCACCAAACCCTTTCACCACTTCACGAAGGTTAAAACACATTCAGCTTGATCTCATGAAACCACGTTGTCCATCCGATCAGATGAAACTTGATTGGTGTTTAGCTTTGGTCCAAACCTATATGCCAGGTCCACCTTTGCCTTTCGCTACTTCGTGGAAACTAAGTTTCGAGCACTTTTTGGTCGCGAATCAACGCAAGCCGTCAGATCAACAGAAAATCGCATGATACTTATAAGGCCTGACAGACATTAGAAAAGGCAGATTAAAAGTGAACAAGAATAAAATATTTAAAGGGACTGCCTAGGTAAATGACAAGGGGAGAACACTTTTATGATAAATGGACCCATCGCTTAAGTGAATAAAGTAACGCCAAATTAGAAACCAAAAGGGCTTTTCTCAGGTATTGAAGCAACTTAAAACCTAAACCCTGAACCCCTTAGGATTTAAAACAAATTGAAAGAACACAGGCGTACCAGACACAAAATTTTCAAAAAACCTAGCCATTTATGGACTAAGAACATCCATTTTTAAAACAGTGATAATAAGACCATCCCTTTCGGTGAGTCTTTTTGCACTGATAGTGTTATATCCTCGAGGACCTTTTCTTGTCGATGAGAACCATCTCCACTTTCCTCAATATCTTTTATCGATGGAGTTACTGTCTTCGATGAGTCCTTTCTGAAGTTCATCGGTGTTTGCTTTCTTCAATGCCCTTTTTATATCAATGAGACATCGCTGGGTCTCATCGATACTGTTCAAATCTTAGATACTTTGATAGAATGCTTTTAGACTTGTTCGGTAACTTATGGGTTATTACGGTATCACTGAAAATGATGATTTCTTCCAAAGAGATGGCTTCTATCGATGAAACCATGTGTATCAAAGACATGCCTTTTAGTCTCCTCGAAACTCATTCTCATCGAAATCCTTTTGCTATCCATCGGGTTTCATGTCGAAGAGAGTTTGGACTTCGGTGACTTCTTTTGTCCTCCCATCGAAACTCATATCCTTATCTATATCATTCATCGATGTAGTTTTCTTCTGTTTTATCGATATCACTTTTTTTATGAGAATGCTTCTTTTGGTGAATCTTCTTTATCTTGCATCGATGATATTGTTTCTTTGAAAGCCTTTTCTCATCAGTGGGGGCCACCTCTGCTTTCTTTGATACCTTTTGTTGGTGGGACAATCCCTTTCGGTGAGTCTTTTTGCACCAATAGTGTTATATCCTTGAAGACCTTTTCTTGTCGATGAGAACCATCTCCACTTTCCTCGATATCTTTTATCGATGGAGTTACTATCTTCGATGAGTCATTTCTGAAGTTCATCAGTGTTTGCTTTCTTTGATGCCCCTTTTATATCAATGAGACATCGTTGGGTCTCATTGATACTGTTTGAATCTTAGATACTTCAATAGAATGCTTTTAGCCAATAAAGAAGTCCTTATCACTGGGTCCTGCCAAACCTTTTCACTACTATGCGATAGGTAACTTTCGGGCATGTTGAGTTCATGAATCCATGCGGGCCATCCGATTGACTGAGAGTTGCACGACAATTACAAGGCCCGATGGTAATTAGAAAAGGCAATTTAAAGGCAAATAAAAATTAAAACATTTAAAAGGACCGCCTAGGTAAAAAACAATGGGGGGAACACTTTGCATGACAAAAGGACCCATTACTTAAGTGAATAAAGTAACACAGAAATAGAATTATAAGGGTTTTTTCTCAGACATTTTGAAAGTGATTAAACCTAAACCCTAAACCCTCTTTAGGACCCAAAGCAAAAAAAGTCACAAGGCCATACCAGACCCAAGAATTTCATAGACTTAGCCAATTATGGAAAAGAATACCCATTTTTAAATAGTGATAATAGTAACCTCTGAACCTTTATCTCTTCCCTCAAAAATGAAACTTGCCATTTGAATTCCTTTCTCATACTGATTAGCTTAATAATATTTGTTCAATTTTTTTTATCGTTAAAAGATTACCTTCCTTTTAGATAAATTAGTTAGATTCTTATTATGTTGAAGAACATTTAGTTAGTTTTCTCCTTCAACTGAAGTAGTTATGTTTTATTTTGAAATGCTCAATTTTTTGTCTTAATATAGATCACAATTTATTTTCTTTAACTATAGAATTAATGGAATATTACATATGGTATCAGAGCAACCAAGTTAGACATTGAACCTTAGGCTTTCCACCTATAAACAAAACTATATACATATGCACGCACACCATGGTTGAGATAATATGCATGCGCACTATATACAAAACTATATTTGCAAGTAAATCTTTTATTCAAATCCACAATATGAAACACAGAGTTTTACTGGAAGAACACAAGTAACCTTATCTCCTTTAGATAATATCACAAGCAACCGCCTACAAAAAGATGCAGTAATCCACAACATATACACAAAGGAAAGATGATTGATTATATTATGTATATTCGCAAAATGGTACAATAGTAAGCCTGAGGCTATATTCTACTTCTTCTCTAATGATCCTTATTGTTACGAAAATTCCCTCATTTATATGAGGGTATACAATGTCACCAAGCATCGTGGCTTTTCAGCACATAACTATTAATTAGCACTTTTGTTAACAAACTAGAAGATAAACAAGTTCAGCATTCCTATGTGTTCAATGTACTTATCATCTTTATACATTAGAACGTCATTGTTTAGTGTCCTCATGTCGCTTTCTGTCTGGAAATGATTGGATAGAATATTGTTAACACAAAGTGACAAATCTTTGTCCCGATCCAACTCTACTACTGCTCGATTCTTCTCATCACTGAACTCTTGTTTCCACTGTTCCAATGATACTAACTCACCATTACTGTAAAAAGAGGGCACCCTAGGGGTATTCCCATCGTCTAGTCTCTGATGCTCTTTCCTTAATTGATTTGCCAATTCATCATGGGACTTCAAGTGAGCCTCGGCTTCAATTTTCTCACCTAGATTCATCAGACTGTTGTCATTCATCAAGCCTTCCAACCGAGTCCTGAGCCTTTCATGCTCTTTCACAGCTTTGACTGTTCCAGTGTATGTCTTCCAATATATTTCTGCAACCTACATCATACTTTTGAATCTATGGTCAACGACCTCGAGAACTAACTTATCCATCTTTTGTTGTTCCTTTTTTAGTTGTCGAGATGTCTTTTCGGCCCTGTTCCTCCAATACATAGCATTTGTCAAGGCATCCATGGCATCTCTGTCAACATCGTATGTCATCCTTGTTTGACTAGTACTTGTATCAATCTGAAGCAATCTTGCTTGTAACCTCTGGTTTTCTTCATCGGTTTTCTCATATAAGCTTTTGTATGTACAATTTTCTCAGACCAGAAACTCTATCTGATCTTGGTTCAGTTTAGCGACATCCAAATTTAGTTTGGCAGTTGTTCTAGGGTCAGTCTTTCCAACCTGCTGCACCATCAAATGTCCAAAAGCTTCTTCTGTATCAACCAATATAGGTCTTTTATCTTTTGGATAGATAGCCCACTATAGAAGAGCCTTCTGATCTGGATCATATCCTGATCCTCTAAAGAGTTTATCAATCTCTTTTGGCATCATTTTCCCACTTGGGTCCTATTTCTTGAGGAATCCATCAAACAACAAGGCATAGTTCATGTCCCATCTAGAGTATAATAGCACACCAGCTTCCTTAAGCAACTGTCTTCCCTTCTCAGGTGTCATTTCTCTCATCACAAGATCCATCTCCACTTGTAGCTTTTGAAGCTACTGCTCTTCTTCACTATTTCTCATGTTATTCCTAATTTGAGATCCTTTATGTTGATAGAGGAATGTGGTGAACTCCTTGGAAGCAATGAAGTCACTATCAGCAATGAAATCCTCATGCTCCAGGAATCTGATGTCAGCCACTTCTCAGACATTTAGTTGTCCTATTGCCAAGTCTATCAGTGTATCCTCTGCATAACCAGGGGGTAATCCTCTCGAGGAGTGAATGGAATGATGCCAGATGTGGAAGAAGGTGACATATGAGCCAAAGGCTCTGTATTCCTAATAGTATCAATGTAATCCCTAAAAACATGAGGCAGGACTCCCTCAAGTATTTCCAATTCATGCTCCACAAGTTTGTTGGCCAACTCCAAGGGGTCTTCAATCTTTTGTAGCATGTTCTCATCCATTTTCCTTCTATAAAGCTTCCATTTATAAGCTTGCATTTCTTTCTCAAACTTTATTCGCTTCACTCTGGCCTCTTCTTTGTCAATGTTCTTAATGAGGTCATCCGGTAGGTAAGATTTATGCTCTCCAACCTTCAGCTTTTGTGATGACTGGGCTATCCTTATGTATCCTTCAAGATCAAAATTGGGCCTTGGATCCCCCATAGCCATGCCATAATAATCCAATTTTGTCTGCAACAGGCCATAACTCTTTGAACTTTTCACAATAAAATCTGAAAATACTAACAACCCAGGTACAATTGATTGTTTTCCATAGCTTGTCAGATGTTCTGTACTCACTATTGACAGTTGCCTCACAATTTCTAGACAAGCCACTCTATTAGGGACTGTAAGTGGTAGTAAGTATGGTCTCCCTTCGAACCCATATACCCTGACTTGTGTGCAGTCTGAAAAACAATACCAATCTCCCCAATTGTGTTCAACTGAGGGATCTTTAGCGAAATCTTTTGGTCTTAGGAGTCTTTGAACCTCTGGTGCAAGGGCATGATCACACGAGCATCCCAATAGTCTATATAATGGCTTGACAAAGAACTCCTCATAATGCCAATATTGATTATTCACATACCTCTAGTCCCATGAAGAAACCCATAGTTGCACTGGTTTTCTCATTCCAGCATTGTCATATGTCTTGACACATAACTCTTCTAGCCATAACCCTTCATCTTGGCCCACATACAATAGCATATGCATAAGTAAGGAATAATGCTTGAAATGAACATTGATGACATGCCCCTTTAACTTTTCTAACCCATGATTCAAAATCTCAACCAAATAAGTAGAAAAATCAAAGAAGTGGGGGTCCTTAGACTGCAAATCGGCACAAATGACCATGGCTGCAATATCCATCAAAGGATGGGCTTTTATCCCTAACACTTGGGCAACACAGTAATAGGTATACTTAAAATATGGATGGAAAGAGTTGACATCATAGGGAGCTTTGTCATCCTAACCTAGTGGCACTAAGGACCCTGCATTCCTAGGTCTATTTATAGGGAGTCTCCATGTTTTGTAAATGTGCTCTAGGTTAAAATATTCACTTATTAACTTCTTGAGGTCAATCAATTCTTCAAATCCCCAATCCAACTCGAACACGGTGTCAATAACCTCCTTTGTGATTGCAAGAATTGGCTCACCCATGTAATTATATATGGTCCTGGTTTTAGGGTCATAATTGTTTTCCAATGCCTTCATGAGCTCCACATTCATGAATACATTAGCCACAACTAACCTTTATAAGCTCAATCGTCATAAATTGTTGATAGGTTGAGGGGCAACTCTTCTGTTGTACCCATTTATGAATAATTCATACCCTCTCAACTCTGTCCATATGTCTCCAAGATCCTCAAACCGGTCCTCCAGGCCTTCCTTATCAGCTCTAATCTTCTTGGACCTCAAACTGGATGATGGGCACTAGTCAATTAGGTCCTGGACTAAAGAACACCCTTCCCTTTTCTGTCTTTTAGGTTTTTCTTCTGTAGCGATAGGTTCTTTTCCCTTTCTAGTCTTATTAGTTTTAGATGATGATTCCATTTGAATTTTGAAAAAGAGGTCTGTGTGCAAACAACTTACTTGGAATTACTGAGCTTTATTTGTGAATTTGCTCAATTCTTGCTTTCACTTCGTCGCCTGTGAATTCCTTAATGATGTGCCCTTTGATGGTTGATCCACTAATTATGGCGTATTTAATCAGTTAGTAATGGCACTTTGGACAACGATCACTCGGACACACATTTGAATTTAATGACAATGTGACCTTCCCTAGGATTTGTTTATGATTTTTGTGGCAATCAATAATCATTTCGATGAGGATGTCTTTCGATCATTTGTTTCTTTAGTCCATCAATCTCTTTGTTTCTATCGACAATACTTTTGTTTCGAATATTACTTCGATCAAGTATTTTTTCCCTTCATTGAAATACTGTATTCGGTTAGTATGGCTGTCTCCTCATTGAAACATATCTGATATCCATCAGGTCTTATGTCGAAGAAACCTTGGGCTTCGGTGTCCTCCTTTATTTTTCCATCGAAATACTTCTTTCATCGATATCACTATGCCCCGTTGATGAATGAGTCTATTATCTCATCGAAGCTTTTCTTTATTTTCCCTTATTGTTCTTCATTGATAAAGTTACATCGGCAAAACCATGCATATCGAGAACATGCCTTTTAACCTCCTCAAAACCTATATCCTCACTGATATCTTTTATCGATGTAGCTTCCTTTTGTCTAATCGATATTATTCTTTGGATGAAAATGCTCCTTTCAGTGGGTCCTTTTTATGTTGCACCGATAGTATTATTTCCTCGAGAACTTTTCCCATCGATGAAGACCCTCTCTGCTTTCTTCGATATCTTTTGTCGATGAAGTTTAACCTCCTCAAAACCTATATCCTCATCGATATCTTTTATCGATGTAGCTTCTTTTTGTCTGATCGATATTATTCTTGCGATGAAAATGCTCCTTTCGGTGGGTCCTTTTTATGTTGCACCAATAGTATTATTTCCTCGACAACTTTTCCCGTCGATGAAGACCCTCTCTGCTTTCTTCGATATCTTTTGTCGATGAAGTTATTATCTTCAGTGAGTCCTTTTGGTGTTTCCTTCCTTCGATGGCTCTTTTATATCGATGATAATTATTATTTTTTTTAATAAAAATGATCATCGTCAGAATTATGACGAATACCAAGCTTTCAACCGATGACTTCTTTGACCATCAGCAGAGTCCATTGGATTGTTGAATTTTCAACGGGCATGGCATCGTCGACCAATCCGACGCTGAGTTTTCAATGGTGGATTTTGTCGACACTTCGATGAAAATTCATCGAAAATTTGACAAACGGCCATCGAAAATCAGCTCTGAATGTACTAGTGTTAGATTGCAGCTATCTACAGTTATCTACCTCATCTAGGTACAAGTTGTTCTTGGTTTTCTAACTCACTAAGCTCATTGCATCTGAACATAACATAATTGCATCATTACGAGTTTTTAAACCAAGTTCACATGAATATAATTAAATAAATATTAACCAAATAAATATGCTATTTAATCTCCAAATAAAACATCATGGTCAGACTCGTTCGAAAATGATTTCTTCAAGTTCGTTTTTTCTAGAGCCAAGTTACACTATATAGATCAAGGAAATATATACATATAAGGAACCCAATTATAGATAATCCATTCCCAACTTGACAAATTATTTCCTTACGTACATAAAGAAAAGAAA